>NC_051155.1:85793158-85891834 GCF_013339745.2 Dermacentor silvarum | reverse complement strand
ATTTTGCAAAGAGTTGCAGTTCAAACGGAACAACCTTCTAGCAGGGCGTGCATCGGATCATAAAGCGTCTGTCAAGATTTTTCGCGAGAAGTGGTTGCTTTTGGGACCAGCACAGACCTAGAATTGATACCACATTGTGCTGAATGCTCAGTGAAGCTTTTCTTTGAACGATTTTTCAAGTTGCAACAACTGCTTTCATATTGACACTGGGTACGCAAAGAACACTCTATCTCATAGTGGAAGCGAGAAAATTCACATGTTGCAACCATACAAGTCCTACATGCGAAGCGGACATTCTTGCTGAAAGATTCCTTGAATCCTGCTATGTTGTGGCATGCCAGGGAGTCTCCAGAGTATGCCAACAGGTACCCAAAAATGTTTCTTTGCTATGCATTGTTTGAAGGTCACAGCCAGTTTGTAGCTTATTCACAGTAGAAAAAAAGTCACTAAGGAGCTTTGCCTTTGCATCCATTGACTTCAAGTCCTTTGAGTTTCCTACAGCCAGTAAAAAATATTACTCAGTTTCGACCTCTCCGATGCCTTAATATTTACAAATGACACATAAAAAACTGTTAGTTTACCTCTAGAGCCTCTTTTCATGCCAATCGGATTGGCCAACTCGATATCGTCACAGTAAAGTAACATCACAATAAATTTTCATCATGGGAACTGCCAACGGGATGTGTCTGAAATCTCGTGCCATCAGTGAAATCCTTGAGGAGGTCACTGCTTGAGATGTCCAATTTGGACTTGAAGCAATGGAGAAAATATGGGTGGTGCAGCAGATTTTCACGCAGGCTTTTAAGAGGAATAATATAGCCTTTACTCCCACAATCAAGAGTTACCTCTACTGGAGCCACATATATTCCTTCGGAACAATAAAGTGCCTTCCTTGCACTGGAATTATGAAGAGCTGAAACATCAAGCGCAACGCCGGCAGCTGCCAAGATATTTGCAACTCCTGTACTACTGCGTCTACAGCTACTTTCGTACAGCGATGTTGTGACTCCAGTTGCCGAGCCAAGCATGACAGTTGGTAATCAATTGAGGGCTTGAAGCCTGTGTCTCTGCAGTACTAATGTCTGTGTTAGCCTCGACGGTCAATTGATTAACTGAACTAGTTTTCGCATCCATCACGTATGAGGCACACAAAGACTGGCTACTAGCCTGAGTACTAGACATTTCCAAGTCAAGCGTATTTACAGGTATTAATCTGTTATCAACAGCAGATGATGAGCAAGATTTTTCTATGTGATCCTTGTAGTGTTTCACGTGGGCATACCGCATGTGACATATGGTACATTTTAGTGTGACTTTGTTCATGTGTACATATTTCGTGTGACGTAGAAAGCCATAGAGGTATCTTGTGGTGAATTGGCACGCACTGCAGACGTGCTTCCTAACCTGGCTTTTCGTAGGTAGCAGTGGCAGATCATTGGTGCTTCTTGTAGGTGGCAAGGACAGGTCATTGGCGCTTCTCGAAGGCAGCAAGGACAGGTCCTGGTGCTTGTATTAGGCAGCAGCGACGGATCATTTGTGCTTCTTGTAGGCAGAAGGGACAAGTCATTGGCGCGTTGTAAGCTGCTGCTCTCAACTGTTTCACCAGGAGCTGTGGTACATAAGTCTGCATTTGCTGTAAACAACAAAGTAGGTTATTTAAATGCATATGCTGGTTTCAGACTACTTGAACAAAATCTAACAATACGTACATGTTAAAAATATGGATAAAGCGCCAGTTTACTGATTAAGAATAACAAATATCACTAAAGAGCCAGGTACAGCTACATTTAATTAAACGTCAGCAAATTTAATGCATCAAGTATACTTGGCTCATCAAACCATTAGGTTGTTGAGGTAGGCTAACCCTCAAGCTTTCTTCAAAATTCATACCTGTCCACTAAGAGCACACTACCCCGCTCCCTTTTATATGGAGTCATATAACATACATCAAGACTGGAAAGTGGTGCATATGTCCAACAACAGCACAGCACTGGGACACAGTCAACAGCAACAAACTGTACAACAAACAAGCATATTGCTCACTTGTTGAACAGCAATCAGAAAACTTTGAGGTGAGCCAAAGCAGGAGTTCTAACAAACAAAAATTGAACTAACTTAAACAGTGAGGCATTTCTAAAAGATATATATCATCAGAAAAATATGTTTAAGTTATTTTCAGTTTAACCCATCTGCCATTGCATTCACACAGTAAGAACTAGTCAAGATATTTCCATATTCATACCACAGTTTCCTCCAGAATCTTGTGGTTCAGAAGCTTCAGAAGCATCTGTGCCGCGAACATGCCAGTCCCCAGTCCAAGGAGTGCTATCTGAAAGAAAATTTGACAGTGAGTGATAATACATGTTTATATTTGACAGCTGTCCAACCTTTTGAGCAACCAGGTAGCGAGGAATTTGCCATCTCGTAGTGGCCCCGCACACCATGAGCAACCTGACCTGAAGAAAATTTCAGAATTCATGCTTCATTAAACACCAAAGACAGAGCAAAGATTTGGGTATAAATTTCTAGTGCACTAACCATTATGTTCTTCCCAAGAACCACTGTGATTTTCTGTTTTTGCATATGTCTCTTGTGTGGTCACTATAGTAAGGCAAGAAAATACCAACATCAGTTACTCGTAAGAGATTGTGAGCATATGGAAACCAAAAATGCGACATACCAGCAGCAACTGTATACGACGTTGCGACAGCCCTTCTGATCGACATTACAGCATTTTTTTAATACTTTGAGGTCACTGTGTACTATACAATTTCTTTCTGTAACGATTTTTACTTGTAAAACGCCTCGGGAGAATTTTGGAAGTTTAACATATTTGTTTCCAGTAATTCCGAAAGACAGTGCCACCTTATCCCACATTCTGCTACGAGCGACTGCTCCCCGAGAATCTTGGCGGCAGCACGTTGGTGATATACAGTGTTTTTAATGGGACTCGAATTTTGTCAAGAATTCAGGATGCTTTCAAGAATTTCCAAGCATCGCTGATAAATTCGGGAGCATTGTGGACACTAAGCAGGAATTAAAAATGGAACTAGTAATAAACTGCTCACTTTTTTTCTGTGTTTAGAGCATTTCAACATATATAGTCCCATCACATGCTGGCCCAATGGTTAAATTTCAGCTATAACTTTTATACTGGGTGCCAGGTGCCTAGTAAGCGTTCTGTTAGGCGTGCCTGTAAGCCAAAACTTAGTGCAAAAAAAACGCCGATGGCATGTCTGCTGCGGCCAGTAAGCTTTCACAGCCGATATTGAACCTCGGATCTAGCTTGCACTAGGACTGCGCTCCAATTATCTCAGCAAAACGTCGCCCGCAAATAAACATTATAAAATGAAATTTACATTATTAGGCAACTAAGTATTGTCATTCAATGCTTGCTTAATGTGCACTATGAAATCCAAGTTATCGACGATGCTCAGAGTCGTATCGCACGTTCACTTTTTCATTAAATGCCAGACCCACTGAAATCAGCCTGTAGAAACACTGCTCAGCCCAAAAAGCATGAACGTTGCCTATTATAACAGATGCTGTAAAACACACAGGAAACAGCTTTTCTATGTGTATTAGTATATATTTATTTTGGACAAAATTGGCTTCATATACTCACTGGTATCGATAGTCACCGCTTGGCTGGAGTTTGGCACATTAGAAACATCATTACCAGCTACAGCTGGTTCCACAGACCCTGTCAAACATTAAATTTATCTGCTTATTTCTTCACACAGAAGGGCATGTACAGTGCTCACGGATTAAAATGCGACACTGCAAGCGCATGGCCGCTCATGTATGCAGCGTTGCCTGTGGAAGCACGATCTTGCATTGCGGTATACCGCTACACTGTACGTTGGCGCTGCGGAAAACCACAGTCCCGCTCATTGGCAACCGGAAGCAGTAAGCCCACGCTCAAACCACGCTCACTCTCATGGTAAATACCACAATGCAACGTGTTCCTTCCAGGGGTTGCGCTGCATGTACCGGCGGCCACAAGCTCGCTATGTCGCATTTCAATCTGTGAGCACTACATGCAAGGCAATTAGAATATAATGCAGAAGTGTGGTTAGTACGCTGGTATAGGATTTTACAGGTATTCATAAGCACAATTACTTTGTCAACAAAGCTTTTGTTAACATGTTTTGTAAGCGTCCAAGTGATTACAAGCATGCCCATGGTAATATACAATGTTGCGGTCATGAATTTACCTACCATCTGCAAAAAGTTATTGTACTGCAATACAAATAAACCAATATAATAAAAGGGCGACGTTCTGCGATTTTGCAAAATGACGTGCATCCGTACAACTCAACTAAAAAGAATTCTGTAGGAACTTCACTGGAGTTTAGGCATTTGGAAGCATGGTGCCACTTGCTCATCCTCATTGTGCTCTACTGACCATCGCTTGACTACAACTGACCATCACTTGAGCTTTGCTTAATCAGTACTGACCATTGGTTCAATACGCCACACGGAAAATATCGGGGTTCAAACACTATATGCATCGGAGGTCGAGAGTTCGATACCCTGCATGCTTGGAAGGTTTGGGGTACCAGTTTTTTTCTGCTTCGGAGGTCAAGGGTTCGACAGCCTGCGTACTTGGAAGGTTGAGGGTTCGAGCCCCGACATGCTTTGTAGGTTGTGTGCATGAGTCGTTATTTACTATATACCACTATACAGGGTGTTTTTTTTTTTTAGCTTCACCAAACTTTTTAAATTAGAAAAATATAAATCTTGGTCACGTTATGTTTACCATTCGAGTGTACGGATTGGCGGCCTCTAGATACAGAGCAGTTACCGCACTTACGTGCGTAATTAGCGAAGTTACGATAATTAACTTTCTAATTATCAACAATAGGTGGCTACAGCAAATGAGTACCTTGGGGCCCGTCCTCGACACTACCTATCCCAATGATCAAATTTGGAATAGCGGAGTTCATGTGGGAGCTACGCGAACAATTATTTCCCCTTGGCAGGCTCCTTGAAACCGAAACTGGCCGCGAAAAGAGCGTCTGTGTCGACGATGTCGCCGCCCCCCAGCCTTTCGTCACGTCTCCGAAGTCAGCGCCGGTCCGGCCGCGCGAGCAGGTTGCGTAATCTCTTTGCTGTCTGCGGCGTTGGCCTGGCGCTTCAATGCCCGCGGGCCGCCAAATTTACTTCGTCATTCCGTCGGGCGCCACGTTGCGCTGTAGCGCCAACCCCGCTCCTTGGGCTTTTAGATACTGCAGGCACAACGTCATATCAGTCTGTAGCGTCGACTGCGAACGCCGCAGACAGCAAAGAGCTAACGCAAGCTGCTCGCGGGGCCGGACCAGCGCTGACTTCGGAGACGTGACGAAAGGCTGGGGGGCGGCGACATCGACGACACAGACGCTCTTTTCGCGGCCAGTTTCGGTTTCAAGGAGCCTGCCAAGGGGAAATAATTGTTCGCGTAGCTCCCACATGAACTCCGCTATTCCAAATTTGATCATTGGGATAGGTAGTGTCGAGGACGGGCCCCAAAGTATACTCATTTGCTGTAGCCACCTATTGTTCATAATTAGAAAGTTACTTATCGTAACTTCGCTAATTACGCACGTAAGTGCGGAAATTGCTCTGTATCTAGAGGCCGCCAATCCGTACACTCGAATGGTAAACATAACGTGACCAATATTTATATTTTTCTAACCTAAAAAATTTGGAGCAGCTAAAAAAAACACCCTGTATGTATCCTATGTATTTCCTATGAAGCTCTGTGTATTCCTATGGGAAAGGCGTTAAGTTACGGACATATTTGTTGGGGAAGTAGCCGAACAATGCTCACGCATTAAAAGCGAACGCCACAGGCAGCGATCGGCAACACCGCGTGCAAGCCACTTGAGAGTAAAATCAAGTAAAGGCACGTTCACGTTAGCGGTAAATATCCCTTAACGGCAAACCGGCCTCCAGTGCCGTAGAACGTCTGCCGCGCGAGAGGTGTCCAATTGTAGACGGAAATTCGGCCGGGGCCCCGGCCGCCGCCAAAGCCACCTTGCCGCCGCCCGACCGACGGGCCAATCGACGACCGCGAACCTGCGCGCCCCCGCCACCGGCAACGCAAACATCGGCTGCAGCTTCTGTTCCACGCAAATCCCCGCAAAATAATTTCCACTACGTAAAGTGATGCATACATTGTACACGTTACGAAAAACGATATCCACTGTCAAACGTTAAACACGAACGAGAGCTCCGATACCTGTCCAGCTCAGCTGCACTGCACGGCTTACCGACGGGAGACGACGGGCGCGGCTGTGCTCGCATCGCTGCCGACGGCGCCGCTAATATTAGCGTATTTTCTGCATTGTCTATAATTATTGCGAAGAGCGACAGCAGCGGTATGAAATATTGCGGCTTGTGAGCGTCGGTGATTCATTCCGAAGCGCCATCAGCTTTAGCTTTGAGGTGAACCGGAAAAGGCCTAGCGACGATATCGGCGCCGCCGAACGATGAGCAGCGGTATATAGGCTGCCGTCGTTGCCAGAACGACCACTCCTCGGTCGCGATTGATCACTTCGCTGTACGGCTGCCGCACAAATGGGTCCCGGTCACATCCTATGGTCACATCCTCTCTACGGCAAGTAAATCTCGCCGTTCGCGAGGAAAGCCGCCATCGAACGGCGGCCCGCGAACGCGCAGCGGGCTGCCGTGCCGGTAACGTGAACGAGCCTTAAAGCTTTTTTTTAGCATAACACGGATGCGTTTCCGCGCAAATCGCTGCTTACCCCTTTGCTTTCTCTTTTTCACGTCCTTCCCCTCTAATGAAAGAAAAGCTGCAGCCTAGTTATATACCGAATACAGACAAACCAGCACAATGCAAGAACACTTACCGAGTTCGTCTAATTTTCCATGCGATCCGGGGCAGTGATCACAGTAGTCACAGCGAATGTTCGCCGACCTCAGAACACTGTATCGCTCACAGTCACAAAATGACTCCTTGCAGCGACCGCGCGCTATCCCAAATAAGTCCCGGTTTGTCAATGCCATTGTCCCCGACAAAATTGGCGCGAAAACAGCAACGAAACACGCATGCACAGCTCACAACGCCATGTTTGCATCTACGTCCCGTCATGCAATGCTGGAACTATATAAGGAAACGCAGAGAGATGGCATAAGAACATGGCCGCTGCTTCTGCAGTGAAGTACAGTAACTGAAGCACGATTCGGACATTCAGATCCGGCGGCACATATTCAAACAAAAACGGGTTCGTTGAGGGTAAAACAAAAACACAAATTTATGGACATAGTGCGCTCTTAGAAACAATGTTGCCGCATTGAACACAATCATTCTTTATAGCCTTCATGGGGGTATAAACTTCAGACAACTGTATCTTTCATCAGTCTACACGGCTCCGCGGTAGTGGAGTGGCTGTATGCGGCTTTTCCGTGCTGGGTTTGCTGCGCTGACATGCATTGGCCCGTTGGACCAACCGTGTTGCTGCTGTACAATATAGCGAAATGTGGCGTGTTGCACACGTTTACTCGTACCGGTGCTGAGTGCACAATCAATAATGGGAGAAACGTGCCAAGCCTTTTAATGATTGCATTTTGTTTGCATCAATTTCGCACCTCGGCTGCAGAGATGGTTTGCTAAAAATGCTCAATTAAGATACATTCCGTTGGGGCAACACTTACTAAATTCTTTGGGCGCTTTCTAGGCAACGACGCATTGCTCTAGATGGTTGTAATATGAGGAAAACGTTGGTACATCAGTCTGCGATTGAGCTTGCTCCATGAATGCGCCCAACCAAATTCGCACTGAGTAAACACGGCAAAAGGGCCTTCCAGGTTCCCACCATATAATAATAATCATGCTTCTTTTTCCTCGCCTCATGAAGAAGGCAGAAGTGCCAGAGGAGCATTACTTTGCCACGAGATAAACTAAACATACGTCAAAAGTGCTCCCCAATCCGTGAATGTGAGACTCATAACAAACACTTGCGGCGGCGTGTGTCGGCAGCGGCATGCGGCGGCAACGAGATAGCTTTCTGCAGGACACATGTAGGGCCCGTGAAAAGCGCTAATTGTATATAATATTTGCTCATTCGGTGATTACTTCCGGCAAGAATCGTCATTATTCTTGCAGAACATTCTTTTCCCGCGGCGTATACTTCCGATATGTGGCTCTGCCGGCTCAATGAGTAATTTGCTCCCATGCAAAATTTGCGACTGAACACCCGTACACAGGCTTATCAAGTGGATCAACAACGTGTGCATGCAGGTTACTTATCCTGCGCTTTGTTATACTGTGTAAATTGCGAACTTCCACTCCCTATATAATGTCTCCGTCGGGTCTCGGTTAAAGGTTACTTAAAATTCTATAGGTTACAATATAGAGGTTACATGCTGGCAGCAGATCAATGTAACTAATAAACAGCTCCCGTCGCACTCAGTTTCATCATTGTAACCCTTAGCATGAGCAATAATAATGAAAACATCAAAAGGACTGACGATGTAACCGTTATTTTATTAGTTACTGATGTTTATAGGTATACTTATAGGTTACCAAGATTAGAGTGCACCGCCGGTAGGCACGACAGTTCCGGGGCCCAGGCCCCCCGCACCGGTCGATCACCTCACGCACCGGCACACCACCACGGACCACCGCAGCATACGAGGCAGGTTGCGTAGTCGTCGGAACAACACCATGGTGAAACCCGGCGCCAGTCGCCCGAGTCCGCTGGAGCTGATCGCACAGCTCATCGGCATGGCCACACTGCCTCACCGCCACAGCCCGCATGTCAGCACACTCTTGTAGCGGCTGTCTCAGGTGACCCAGAATCTGAGACCGGTGATTGTTGGCCACCTTACAGTTAGAATCAGAGAGGATGTCGGTTATCTGCCTTTGCCGATCGACAGCGCAATGAAACGACGCCGTCAACGCGGCGTCAACTCTGCTTCGCACGAAGGAAGGCACATCGGCACCGCCCGGTCCCGCAGCCCGATAGGCGGAGGCAGCAGGCGGCCCTGCACCACGGGAGGCCAAATCCACAGCTCCCAGCACGCGGTATCTATCGGAAGAGAAGACTGAGTCGTCCGAGCGCGGCGAATCCCCCATCGAAGGGGAACCGCCCCCGGCCGGCGGCAGAGCAGCAGGAAGCTGAGCATCGAAAATGCCCCGCTAGTGGGTACCACCCAATCAGTGAGGCAGCCGATCGAAGGTAAGCTGCCAAACACCAACCTGAGGCCAAATTTCAGGTTCCCCGCGCAAAACAAAGGCACGGCCGGGAGGGTGAGACGTTCAGGGAGGCCTGCCAACTAAGAGAAGGCAGCGGAAAAGGCAAAAACCTGACCTTCTTGCGAAAACAGGCGGGAGCGAAGCGGCCAGCGGACAGGCAGCGTTTTCTTCCTCGTTGATTTCCAACGTCGCAAGGCGAGATTTTTGCTACATGCGTTTGCGCTCGCTACTAAGTGCCAGCGAGCGTCCCAGAGCCCTGGTCCTGTATTGCAAACCGGGCGCCGCCCCAGCCTTTTAGCATCGTCGTGAGTCCTGCTGAGCTGAGCTTCGTCCCGGCTCTCACCCCACTGCTGTGCTGGGCTTCGTCCTGGCTCTCACCCCATCGCTACGCTGCCGAGCTTGGGCTACGTCCCAGAGCTGACGCTCCGGAACCGGGCTACGTCTTGGTGCCACCCTGAACTTGGACCACCGCCCGTACTCATCGCCGTTGGAGCCAAGCCCGCCGACCCACCGCGCTTGCTCACGCCAGCGTTTTCACAGCGAGTGTCTGTGTCATCGAGTGCAATGTGTTCATGCTTGCCTGTGTGCGCTTGACACCATGGTTGTTAATTTAGTTAGTAATCGAACGTTTTCAAGCTTATACGGCCGTTAAAACTACTATCCCCACTTTGTCTAGCTGTCTACTAATTTACTATTGCAATCGATGCTTCGCCTTTCAGGCGAAACTGTGACTTTTTAACTTTTTCATAAATCCCTAATTCCTCTGGCATGGGAAGTAAATAAGGTAGATGGGATAGGATTCACAATATATGCAGGTGATGTGACTCTCTAGAGCAACCGCCTGAGCGTGACAGACCATAACATACGCCTTCAGAAAGCCACCTAAATAATCGACCCCCACGTTAGAAGGATCGGTTTGGAGCTCTCGAGCCAGAAAACAATGTACATGCGAATCGCCAGCAAGAGGGGTCACAATAGCCCAGATTGTGCGAACACGCCGCTAACACTAAGAGATCGGCCTCTTGATGGATCCTAAACGAATTTCACTACGGAGATGTAGATGGGTGGTATGTACATCGGTGCACAACCACTGTATTGACGCTAAGCAATGCTTGACGCCATTTCACCAAAAGCATTTTGATGCATCAGTTGGACGCACAAATCGTACAACTTTCTATGACTTCCTCGTCTTCTGGAGGGAATGCTGTATAAATTATATTGCTAATAACAGTTCTTACCTTAATAACATTATTTCCTGGCTCTCAAAAGTTGGGACAGAACTGCGGTCACGGCCTCCCTTAGTGCTGCGTTGTTCCCGACACAATTGTTTTGCGTTGACGACTTGCTTTGATACAGTTCGTAATGCCAATATGAAACCTGTACTACTGTTTAAGCTTCAGATTCCGAGTTCTCGTTAACATTACGAAAGATTGCCGAGGTCACTTTCGCCGCATGAAGGCTGCGCTGCATCAAGGAATGACGCAAAGTTCGTAATTGTTTAAGCAAACAGAACATTCCTTTTCGGAAGAAAATGTACATAGCTTGAACACCTATGTGTTCAGGCTACGAACACATAACTTATTGATTTACGAAGATTAATAGTTCTCACAGTTCACTTTATCAAGAAATTAGTACAAGCGTACATTCGAGATCAGTAATTGCCTTTAATACTGGAACCAGGCTCCATTGGCGTGCCAACTGAAATAAATCATCAAGTAGACGGTGGCGTCTTTTTATGATAAAGCTTGCAAGTTTTCACAAGTGCTTTTAGAATATACTCTGTTGCCAAACGAACATAACTCTTTAAATTGATGAATGCATTTCTTTCTGTTGGCGGTGCTGATACTGCTGCCTTCACTTGGAGCATGCTTCTCTTTTCTTACCCATAGCTCGCAATCTGAAAAGAAGAATGAACGAATGATCGTTGAATATACTATACATATTTAGGTGTTTATTTGTAGCTTCTGCTGCACCGAAACCAAAAACGCATGTCGAAAGTAGTTGCCCAAGAAAGGGTTCGCAACATACGGAACGGGATATGAGCTATGGTTCTGCCGAAGGTCATTTCTGAATGAAGAAACGTACATGTACGTTCATGTAGGGAGTTTTATTTGGCCTATTTCGGGCTCTCTTGTACATCAAACTTAAAAAAACAATAATGATTTACTTGCCCGATGCTAGAATCAGACCTCTGCCGTCGAGCCCAGCAGCCGTGATCACATTTTAGTAATAATGCAGTTTTTATTACCTATGTAAACAGATTTCGACGCTGGTATACACATACTTCTCTCTCGTTTCAAAGCCAACTAGCTCTTTGAACCATTTGGCGTGTGCGTCCACTGGCACTTTGCCGTCTTCTTTTCTCATGACGCCTCGCGCTTTGCGGCATTGTGTTAGACTGCACAATCTATGGGATCGGCGCACATTCACTAGTACTCTCCTCTAGCAGCTAACGCTACTTATAAAACTGCACGAAGCTGTACCGACTTAGTCGCTCAAGTGATTGATGTTTTTTTCCCTTTCTTTGCCGGTGTACAAAATTCCAATGTCGTTTTACCATCGACCACATTACATAATCATACATACATAAGGCTGTATAACACTTAGTCGCATATCACGTTCCTATCCGGGTTTATCTCCTAAGGACTGTTGAGTACCTAACTAAAACTCAATAATGAGCACGCATAAATTCGCATCGAACTATCACACTAAAAATCATGCCATTGGGGCCATATGATTGCTATCAACATGGTCGTCGACTTGCTGCTGTCGTTACACACAAGTACTATCGCGTCACACACTCTCTCGATATGCAAAACACGGGGATACACTTAGTAACAATTTTCGGACCCTCAAAAAATTCTTGGTAACCAGGTACGTGCAACCTTCTTCACATAACATGTATTTACACAGCGCATGGGATCTGCACAGTTTTTCTTAATCTAGCTTTGGTGGGTCTATCGCCAAAGAAGTGTAATTTAAAAGGTACATTCGACACTTCTGTCCGAGGAGGCAAGTATCTGTTTCGTAGTAATTCGGCGATATCCCTACAAAGCCAGTGATATACAATTGTACTCACTGCGCATCCGTTTATTAACATTTCCAAAAAGGGTGCCACAGCCTTCCTCGAGCCTCTCCACTATGTAGCAGCTGTTCTGAGCCACATGTAGGACTTGATATTGAAAGGTGACGATTTCTGGAACAAAATGAAAGCGACATACCTTTTGGAATGTGGGAAAGGACGCGCAGTCGAGCATGAAGATCACAACCTATGAGATTTACGTGGTAGGAACCATGTCGTTGTTTGGTCGGTAAGTCGAATGTTGTTTTCTTTAAGTGCCGCTATCATGGACTCTTTGAAGCTACCGATGAGCGTTTCTGTTGAAGAAATTATTAGTATTACAGAGGAACAATAAAAATAGTTCTGAGGTTGTTCTCTTGACTTGCGAAAGAAAAGTTCGGATTCAGGGTTTGGTTTTAGGCACACCAACTTAGTTGAGTGCCAACTCAGTGCTCTATTCCTTTTTTCTCAGTGAGCGCTCGTTTGGGAAAGGCATAAGAACCTCATAATGCGTTCGCGACTGGTGTGCGCACGCCACAACACAATGTGTCGTGCACATGTATCATAAGGTTGGCATTGACGCTTCTTGGCCAAAGTTCTAATTGCAACTTTGACCAGCGCATCTGTTTGCTGTCACTGCGCTGCTTTCTGTAAGGTGTTTCGCGCCGGCGTTCCTCGCCCGTTTTATTTGCGCAAATCTGCCTCCGCCTTTTAACATGGCTTGGCCCCCCTTTTTTTCCAATAGAAAGCAACGTATTTACTCCCGTGTGAATACTGAGTGCAGCACTTGTTTAGTCGGTAGTCCGAAACAGAACCACTGTACCGTTTTCTGGCTTAGAGAATCGCCAAGTTTCTTGCTCCTACTGATACAGGGACATATTCACAGGTGCAGGCTACACTTCAAGAACCGAGTACTTCGCATCATGGCATTTTCAAGTGCTGTAGCACATACTGAGCTTTTGTTCAGATAACTTGAGATAATTTCATTTCAGATTGTACGAGAATTTAAAGCTGCTTGTTTAAGGCCCCACAATATACTGTCTAAAGATAACCCCTACCAGTCAAGCTGCTTCATGACGCCAAAAAGAAACACTTGTAGCTAGGCTCAAAATAGTTTCAGCATTCTACCAACACATATTCTTTACGGGAAACGCACAATGGAATATGTAGGGTATAATACAAGGAAAAGTATGCTTTTTGCGATGAAGGAAAGTAACTTCTCCTGCAAGCTGAAATATATGGTAAGGTACAGAAACCTTTCGTCACTCACATGATGGATAAGCCGACATAATGTAATTTTAAGCAGCTATTTCTATTGGACTAATAGTGCACTAAATTGCACTGTTATATGCGTTGTACCTACTCTGCACGTTTGAAGTATAAAATATATGCACGTGTACATGAAAATTACTAGTCTTTTTTTCTTTGCTTTGTCGTTGTTTCTATCTTGCTTTCCTTCTTTTTTATTTTTCTTGAAATGGAAATATTTTTTAAAAATGTGCTTGAGATATATTATAATTGTACAAATTCTGCATGAGCCCATGGCTAGCCGTAATGCTAAGGGCTCAGTTGAAATGTTAAACTTCATTGTATATACCTTTCAACTGAATAAAACGTTCTTCTTCTTCTATTCCTTATATGTAGCTGTTAATTATAAGAACTAGACAGCCGTCACGAGTAACACTAGGAGACAAAATGTTTCTTAATAAAAAAGAAAAAAAAAATATTTTTAGTATGGTAAACTAAGCCGGAAGAGCAAACAGATTGTCAGCTGTGTTCTTCTTTCCATATTCCATACACCTGGAATATCGGATAAACGTCAGAAAAAAGAACTATGATATTCTGACCTTTTGAAAGGTGAGTGAGAAGTGAGCTGCCGGCTAACTCCAGCCTGCGCAATGGGCGCTCTGCATACAGTCTTTTATTTCATTAAGATTTGAAAACCTTAAGCAGAAATCGTGTTCCAAAACAAACTAAAAGATTATAGTGTCCATCCTTACGGCCATATATGGTATTTAATGATAAATACATAATATTCAGGGTCACTGAAACTATGTTAAGCGATTAACTAACTCAATTTACTAGCGCTTTACTAGCGTCAGTGACCACTACAGGTGGGACCCCACGCTGATGTTAGCCAACGTGATATTAGAGAGCTTTAGAATTGGGGGCCCGAGCGACTTGGGGACCCAAGAGAATTGCGGGCCGTAAGTGCGCACGCGCAGTATCCAAGCCAGTCTTGCGTTCTTGCGTTAATCCAAGGCCCCAAAATCAAAAACTAGCTTGGGCCCCCAAGCCGTCTTGGGTCACACTCGCGGGTGACGAGAAACCGCGACAGAGCCAGTAGAGCCGTACGAGTCGCAGCCATCAAAGCCGTTATCTCGCAGCCGGTAAGCATGACTGCTCTGAGCGCTACGTACGCGCGCTCGCAATACACAGCAGAATGTGACATCTGTATATTGCGTGAAGTGCTCGCAACGAACCCTTTTAGTACGTTAAGCTGTGTCCACAAGTTGCGAAAAATCTTGCAGAGGCTACTAAAAAACATTTTCGCGTCTGTCAATACGCAACCTTTGCGAGACGTATACTGCAGCCGGCCATGTCGTCGGTAAATCGCTTATGTCAAAGTTAGAAATAGATCCTTCAATGTCAGCCCACCTCAAATTAGCGTACAGCAGATGATCGCAGAGCAAACTTGCTGTCCTTCGATTGATTTTGGCCATTTTACACAGGTGAACTCGCCATTTCGAAGTGTATCACACACACACACAACAATTAAGAGCACTTGCCGGCGGTTGGCTTTGCTTGACCTAACATAGTTTACTTCACTCGTAGTACTAACATGGCGACTATTGCGACAATTTATTGTTCGCTCTTCTTGCTCAAAAAATGCATTCTGTTCGTTTTCACTTGCATGAAAAGCTTTTCTTCTTTGTTGCTTTCAAGCACCTTTTTTGTTTTCCCCCAGTGCGGCGTCCCAAGCGCTCGATCCAATGCTGTCTGCGTTTGACCAACTTATCAAACCCTGCTGCTCCTCTAAACCCAAGAGAAACTAACGCAACGCGACTTGGGGGCCCACAGTCTTGGATTCCCTATTCTAAAGCTGTCTATTCTATCTCAATAGAACGGCACGCGTGTGGCACCGGACGCATGAAGAAGATTCTACAAGTTGGGATGCATGCAAGGCGAAGCTGCGGGAGTTGTTCGGCAGGCCATTTGGCCGTCAGCAGGTCGCTAAAAAGGAGATGGGATTCCGCGTCCATACGACCACTGAATCGTACATTTCCTACATACAGGACGTAATGGGCCTTTGTCGATTATCTGACGCAAAAATGGCCGAATCTGACAAGATTTCGTGCATTTTGAAAGCAGTGGCCGACGACGCATTTAACCTACGTGAATTTAAGGATTGTATGGTGGTCGAGGCAACAGTTAAGGAATCCCAACGTTTTGAACAAGCCAAGAGTCGCCGCATCACCCGCCAATTCTTTCGGCTACCTAACACCGCTGCCGGATCGTCATATGAAGACCCACCGATGGCTGAGCAGGCTACAGCGTCAGAAGATGTACCGCGCATTGCCCACCACGAACTCGAAGCATTAGATCCTACGGCCGTTCTTCCAGACGTTCAGTCAGCCAACTGGCCCACCGTGTCGCTCATACCAGCAGTTTTCCGCCAGGAGTTCACGAACATGGGAATCCCCCGTCTGTTCCATCCGTGCACCTGAACGAACCCCTGCAAATACCATCCAGAACCAGGTCTACCCTTCGCGCTACAAAAACCCAGCTGACTGGAGGACGGCAGACGACCGACCCATATGTTTCAACTGCTCTCGCGCTGGACACATCGCCCGTCACTGCCGCAGTAGCTCCTCGTCGCCTTCAAACTGGAGCACTGAATTTTGCCGTCGTCCTGAAGGCAACATTTGACGATTTTCAAGCGAAGCTTCCTATGTCTCAATGATTCTTCTGTGAGCGCCAAAAACGCACTGCAGGAAAGCCAACTTACACAATGGAACTATCTGCGCATTTGAGAACACTATAGAACAGCGGCTACGCATCTGCGCTCGCAATAGAGCAACGGCGTAGGACATACGTATTGTAGAACACCACAGTTTACATTCGCAGTTATACCGATAAGAACAATGGGAACTGCAGCGGCCCGCTTTGCAGACGAACTGTATATATCTGCATTGCATTACGCGCGTCACGCAATGCATTCCCGGCCATCACCATGGGCAGGCCGCGGGTGCAACACACCGCTGAAGAGACTGCCCTAATCACATCTAAGCGAGAGCGCGATCGTGCCCATAAGGCCGATCCCGTGTATCGGCAAAGGCAGAGCCTCTGACCGTCTATCACACGGATCAAAAGGCCATACTGTGAAAGTGTAGAGTCGTCCGCGAAAGTGTGAGTGAGTGCGTGTAATCAACGGCTACATGATCCAAAATAACGGGTATGCAATTTAACGAAATGTGTCTATTAAACTTCAACGTTAAAAAAAGTCGCAGTTTCACCCGAAAGACGAAGCATCAATTGCGATAGCAAATTAGTAGAGAGCTATACGGAGTAAGGATAGTAGTTTTATCAGCTGTATAAACTTGGACATGCAGCAGCACCAGCAACGCGCAGAACTGTTTTCGACGCCTTCGGCGTTTTGCCCGCGTTCGCACCGAACGCGCGCGGCGTTGGTGACTGTTGCCGGTGCCTCTGGGGGCGGCTCGGAGGTTTTCGATGAGATCAGAATGGGACACTCGTCGAGTAGCGTCGGAAATCTTACCCACCTTCTCACCTCGCAACGTTTTTATATAAATACGCATTTGGTGCCGCAGCTACACGTCGCCTCCCCTCCCTCCCTACCGTCCCACCACGGCCTTTCGCGCGACAGAAGATGTCCCGTTTGCTCTCTATTTAGGTTCATTGTAAAGGAGGAAAGAGACGCTTAATTCTGCAGCCCTTCAGGGATGGTGGTGGTGGTGGTTAAAACTTATTTATTGTCCTTAAAATTGCTGCGAAGAGACTCCGGCTGGTCGGAGGTTCTTGGCTTGCGGTGGGGGGCCCTCAGTCCAGGGCTCCGCTTGCGGCTGCCGTTCTGCGGGCCCGGTCAATCAGACTTAGCTGATCGTCCAGGCTCTCGCTGGCCAGCAGCTCTTCCCATCGCTCCGCTGTGGGGTGTTGTATGGGGGGTACGGCAGTGATAGCTTGACATGCAGACGTGACATGATATAAGGTTGCTTTATCTGAGCACCATGGGCAGCGAGAAGCGTATGCCGTAGGATGTATTTTACTGAGGATATGCAAATTGGGATACATGCCAGTTTGTATTTGTCTCCAACTGACCGATTCCTCTTTATTTAGTGTTCGGTGTGGTGGGGAATAGGTTTTCCTAAGTCCTCTATAGTGGTTTAGAATGGCCGAGTAGTCGCACGGGACGGGAACGGGTTCCTCAGGGGAGCAGTTGGGGGGTGCTCGGCTCGTGTACCCTCGAGCCACCCTATCCGCCGCCTGGTTTCCCTCCAGCCTCATGTGACCCGGGGTCCATATTATCCGATGCCGCATTGGGTGTGTGTGTGTACTGAGATGCTCGCCAGTGTCTGTCGCGCTTAGGATGATACCGAGGGCAGGCTGGCTGATGCGCCCTTGTAGATAGTTACGGCAAGCCGCTTGGGAGTCCGTCAGAACTGTGAGCGATCGTCTATGTCTGTAGCCATGGGAAAAAGCTAGCGCAATAGCTGTTTCTTCGGCTTCGGTGATGTTGTGGCATCGTATGGAGGCGGTGGTCAGTTCTTGGAGTGTGTTGTCCAGAACTACTGTGGTTACTGCCTTGGTGTTCGTGCGGTCGTAGTTGGCAGCGTCAACATAGTATGTGGTGTTCTTGTGCCCGTACTCTCGTTCAAGAGCTTCCACTCTGGCTTCCCGCCGTCCCTGATGTAGTCGGGGGTCCATATTACGGGGGATTGGAGCGACCTTATAGGTGGTGCGAAGGTGGTCTGGAATGGGCTTGCGGCGAGCTGCTTCATGGAGCTGGCCGGTATAACCGAGGCGTCGGAGTAATGCGCAGCCCGTTGCTGTTTGTGCAAGTCGCTGCAGCTGCGTGGCGAGCTGCGCTTGTGTTGTGCAGACCCAGTGCGAGGAGCTTGCTCGTAGCAGTGCCCTGGGGTAGCTTGAGTGCCGATTTTAGGCCTTCCGGAGCATGGCTTCCACTTGGTCCTGTTCGCCTTTGGTAAGTCGTTGATAGGGCAAACTGTATGTTATCCTACTAACCACGAGGTTGCGTATGAGTTTCAGGGTATCCTCTTCGCGCATACCGTGGCGACGAGTGGCGACCCGGGATATCATTCGGGCAACCTGCAGCGTGGTAGTGCGGAGGATAGTGAGGGTGTGATTCACATGGCGGTTTGACTGGATCCACATTCCCAATATACGGATGGCGGTTTTCTCTGGGATTTGTTGGCCGGCGACAACGACACGCAGGCTGTAGCCTGGGTCCTTCTGCGCCGATTGGGGGGGGGGGGGGCTTGTGTTGCCAGATTCTCAGGAGCTCAGACTTCTCGGTTGCACAGGTCAGGCCACGTGCCTGTACGTATTGTTCGACGCAGGTGGCTGCTTTCTGCAAGTTATGTTCTTTTTCTCCAAGGGACCCACGCGTAGCCCAGATTGTGATGTCATCCGCGTACATTGCGTGATGGATGCCATCAATGCGATGGAGTTCGTGCGCAAGACCAACCATGGCTACGTTGAACAGTAGCGGGGAGATCACTGAGCCCTGTGGGGTGCCCTTGTTCGGAACCTTGATGATGTTTGAGCGGATTGAACCGAGACCGACCGTGGCGGTACGGTCTGACAGGAATGCCTGAACATAACTGTAGGTGCGCTGTCCGCAGTGAAGGGCAGCGAGGCCGTCGAGAATGGCTTGATGGCTCACATTATCAAAGGCGCCCTTGATGTCCAAGGCCAGAATGATATTTTCTCCTTGCTTTGGGGAAGTCTCAATGACTTCTTCCTTTAGTTGAAGCAGTACATCCTGGGTTGAAAGATGTGCCCGGAACCCGTACATTGAATGCGGGAGAAGGTCATTGTCCTCGAGATAGTTTTGCAGGCGGCTAGTGATGACGCGTTCGAAGAGTTTGCCGAGGCAGGAAGTGAGTAATATTGGTCGAAGGTTCTCGATCTGGAGCTTCTTACCCGGCTTCGGTATCATCATCACCTCTGCGTGCTTCCACTCGGGGGGGAGCGTGCCACATTGCCAATGGTCGTTTAGGAAGTTCGTTAGTTCTTATACGGCGGTGTCGTTGAGATTCCTGATAAGAGAGTAAGTGATTTTATCCGCCCCCGCTGCTGTGTTGCGGGTGCTGCTGCGAATGGCAGCATTAACTTCGTCCAACGCTATCGGTCGGTCCAGGGTGTGGTTTGCATAACCTTGATACCTCGCCCGATAGGAAGGCGGGTGATAATCACCATAGCATTTGCGCTGTACTTGAGCAAGCAGCTCGTCGTCCGTGCCTTCAAAGGCGTGTATGAGGCGCTGGACTGATTTGTTTGTCTCATTTTTTGTTCGAGTAGGATCAATCAAGGCTCGTAGAACGTGCCACGTGCGGGCCGTACCCAGTGAGCCCCGAAGCGAGTCGCTGAACTGGGCCCAGTTAATTCGTGCCAGTTGCTCAGCATACTGCTCAGCCTCGAGGGTGAGAGCTGCGATCTTGAGCTTGAGACGTCGGTTATGTTTTCGGGTCTTCCATCTGCGGATGATGCTTCTTCTGGCTTCCCACAGGTGCAGGAGATGGCCGTCCACTTCTGGGAGTTGAGATGTTCTTTTCATGCCGGTGGTGCAACGATCCCGAATTTCTTTAATTTGCTCGCACCAGTCAGTGAGGTTTGCAAGGTTGCCAATTGAATTCTTGCTCTCGCGACAGAAGACGTCCCAGTTTGTGATGCGGGCTTGTCCAATGGAGCGACGCATCGCACTCCGTAATTTGTGTACGGAGAATGCAGTGGTCACTACCCAAGGATTCCTGCAAGTTTTCCCAATTATCCACGGGCGAAGGTGAGATCGGGACAAGTGTCCCTGCATACGCTGTTGCCGATCCGGGTAGGGTTTGCTGGATCCGTAAGCACTTCGAGTTGGAATTTTTCGGTGGCAGCTGCAAGTTGTTTTCCTTTGACATCCGAACGATTGTATCCCCAGCGTTCGTCGAGAGCGTTGAAGTCCCCGAGGAGTACGAGTTCCTTCCCCAGGGCTAATTTGCAGGCACCCGGAACGAGAGCGTGGAAGTCGGTGGATTTTTGTTTCGGGGGACTATATACGTTGACGATTATGATGCTTCGCCTCTCGGCCTTCTTTTTGCGCCTGAGAAGTAGCTCCACTATCACATGGTCGATCTTGGTGTCTGGGATGTTGTCAAGACCAATTGCAGTTCATGCTTTGTTAATCAGGACGGCCGCTCTGCCTTCTGTCGGGCTATCGTAGGACTCATAGCCTGGGAGTATAGGTGATTTGCCAGGTTACTGTAGCGCTATGACATCTGGTTGAGCAAGGTGTGTGTTAATGTATTGTTGGAGGAGGCTCCGCTTTTTGCGGAAGCCGCGGCAGTTCCATTGCCAGATTTCTAATGGTTCGCCAATGGGTGGGGTTGTACTGCCCATGGTTAATTGGTGTTGTGGGGAGGTGTGGTTGTCGGAGTGTTGGCTTGCGAGGCCGATGTGAGGCCGAGGTCAGCGTGTGTCAACGCCGGTGTAGAGTAGAGTTCAGAGGCAAGCGATTCCAAGCTTACTCTGAGAGGGACTTGGTCTTCCGTGGTGCGGGAGCTGCGGGTGGACCTCTTCCTTCGTATATTACCGCCTGTTTCAGCAATTTGGGTGTCGAGGCGTGTCTCGAGGGAGTCAAGGCGGGCTCCGAACTGTGTGAGGTGTTGTGTGAAGACGATACTGAATTGTTGGGAGAGTTGTTGGGAGAGCGCAGACAGCATTTCGCGTATCTCTTCACGTGTGACTGCGGAGTCCGTCGGGGTGGGAAGCGAGGACGGAATCTTAGGGGTTGCCTGTCTGTTGGGGTTGTTTTGTGAGTGGCATTCGGTGGATTCCGGTGGCAATCCAATGCGCGCCATTAGGGCGTGGAGTTGAGCGCTGTTCTTAGCTTGACGCCCCTTGACGGCAGCCAGCTCTTGTTTGAGCTTGAAATTTTCTGCGAGAAGGTGTTCGGTACGCGGGGGACTGAGTGTTGGGCGGAGCGATGGGTGTCGCCCCTACTGCTGGCCAGCTCACCTTGGTATCGGTGCCGGTTGAAGAAGTGGAATTGTGCTTCTCGGCAGACTTGCGAGAGGCCTGCTGGGGCTGTTGGCGTGTGGGTTGCTGCTGTTGCCCTTTGGTCTTCTGGTCCTGGTTCTGCGGCTGTTGCTGCTGGCCAGGTCCTGCAGGGGGTAGAGGAGGGAAAGACTGCGACCGCGAGTGAGAGAGGCTGCGCGAAGTCTCCCCCTCCTTGCTGAACCACCTGCGTTTGGGATTGGGTGGGTTGCGCCCACGGGGTTGGGTGGGTGGGGTGGGCCGTGGCCGCAGGGTCTTCAGTCTCTGTGAGCACTCTTTGGCGCCCGTCAGGTGGCCTTCCCCACATACTTGGCATTTGGGAGCACAGGGGTGACCATCCACAGGGTCGAGGGTACCACACTGCCGACACACTCGAGCGTTCGGCGTAGGACACACGTCTGATCGGTGCCCCGGTTGTAGGCAGACTTGGCAGGCTTGCCGCGTTGGCTTGTAAGGGTGGCAGGCTACCTCCCCCCCCCCCCCGTAATACAGTACATAGCGGGGGATGAGGGGGCCCTCGAAGGTGATCAAAGCGGATTTAGTAGCACCAAGCATCCGCGCACTGTGCACTCTCACCCCCTGCGTGCGCACGCGGAGGTTGGCAGTGAGTTCTTCAGCAGTAGTGCCGGGGTCTATGCCATGGATGACTCCACGCAACGTGTCTTCGGGGGCCGTCACGTAAGTGTTGAATTCGTGGGCATTCCCCCCCAGTGTCAGGGTGGTGATCCGGCGGAGAACATGGGAGGTGTCAACATGTGGCGTGCTGGCAATAATAATGTTCGATCCGGGGCGGGTGCGGATGATGAAGTGGTCACCTGTGCAATGATGTTGAGAATCGCCCGCCACCACAACGGCTCGGGAGATTTGGTGTGTCGTGAAGTTCCGAATGGCCAGACCATTTTTCGGCCGCATGATGATTTTTAGGTCTGTGCGTGGGAGCGGCGGCAGCTTCCGTCGTAACTGGCGCGGCTCCTTCACATGTTGTGTTGTTCGCGCCGACGCAGCGCAGGCCGCGTCTTTCGACGCAGCGGGAGCGTTCACCGCCGAGGCAGCCCCGGCGACGGTGTGGCTGGGAGGAACGCTTGCAGGACCGGCTGCCTGCATTGTTTCCGCCCGAGCTTGGTCGAACTTCTTCTGGCGTTGGCGTTGACCCGACGGGAAATCGCCAGTTTCCAGTTCGCATCGGTGTCAGTCACCGGCCCCCACGGTGCAGACGAGGTGGTCTGAAGTACTGGGGCCTCGTCGTCGCTTGCCGAGGTGAGCTCGTCGAGTTCGAGGATGTCCGTGGGGCCCAGGGGCTCGGAGGGGTTGACCGCAGGTTGCAGGCATGGGGTGGTGGTCGTGCCGGTAATCAGCGTGATGGGAGCGTCCATATTGGTGGTGGAGGGTGCCGCGTCGCCAGACCTGGTGGCCCGTACTCGCCGACGTGAACTAGGTCCACCCTTAGGCCTAGCGGGCGAACGCCCACTTCGGATCTTCTCGAGCCGATAAAAAAAATGACCTACCGGCTCGGGAAAGATGTCCGGGTGTTCCGGATCGTGAGTTCTTGGTGGTCCGACGCAATGTCGGTGACGATCTCGAGGTAATCCGATCAGTGAGAGCACATGTTCGGCGGAGCTCAAGCGACGCACATCCCCTCACTCCGAACGCTCCAGCGACTCTGCCCCCTTCAGGGAGCACGGCGCAGACGCGTGTTTGCTCTCCGACGTGCGTTCGATCGCCGTGAAAGCGCGCGTCTCTCGCGCCCTTTTATTCGCACATACAGCGTCCGGAGCGCGGCGACGATTTCATCGCCGTTGACGTCACACGGAAACTCACGGCAACGGCGATGACGACGGCAGAAATCCGCTTTGGAGTGTCCTTGTAATTGCTATCGCAATAAAATACAATCAAGCAATCAAATCACCTATGCATCGCATCGGGTCGCTCAGCATTTACTGGGTTCGTTGCGGGGTCGTTGGCTTTCGACTTCGAGTTTGATTCAGTTTGCATGGGAGAAAGCTTCGCGTTCAAGCAATTTTCTTTAAGAAAGGTGCTTTGAAACAGTGAAGGGGCCGCTACTGTCGGTCGGACGGAATAGGCGGCGACGAAGTGGCCAGAGCCTCGCGACAGCCTTGCATCCGTCGCCGCTGCTTGTAGCTGTTGTAACTTTTGTATATAGTTAAAATTTCTAAATAAACGTTATTCCCGTCAATATGAGACGCTTCACACAAATTGTGGTGCGAATGTAGTGCTGTACGAATGCTGCAGCTGTACCCTACGCGTCTACAATATTTCTCCGAACCGTTTCAGGGACCCTTTAAGTAGGCGTGGGTCATAGGTGTTTGCTGGTTCTGTAAAATCTTCTGCTGCGATAGGGTACATAGGGCTTGAGGTTTGGGTCCAAAAGGGACATATACAACAATAATACGGAGGAATTAGGATTTCAATAACAGAAGTAACATAATATAGAACACATAATAACAATAATAACAAATGTAGAAACAATAATAAGAACTATAATCATAACGATAACATTCATAGAGAACAGTAATATTCTCATTCACTTAAGAATTAATTACCTGTAGGGTACTTAAAGGTAGCTTCAGTTAGTAGTGATGAATTGACAATTTCTTTAATTCAGCACAGCTATCGTGCTGAAAGAAGAACAATGCAATGCGATATCGTAGGCCACTACCATCAGGTCTCCATAGACCTTTTCACAAACCGACGTTTGAGTAGCGCCATTGCCCGACACGACCGACGTCTAGCGTCAGAACTTGCTATGCCACCACTTTGGACTGTGGGCCTTGCGAGAGCAGGTTGGCCGCACTTCGGTTGTGTGATCTTCGCTGAGAATTATTCCGATTGTTTTCTTCCGCTTCGCCTATCTTCTGCTGCTTGACTTGTTACATGTTTCACGTGCTCGCGTGAGCGCTCAATGTGAAGTGCAATGGCAATAGAAAGTAGAGCGAGTGTACGACGTATGTGGCGTTTCGTCGTCAGTAGCGGCCGCAGCCGCGTCTGCTTCGTCGAGACCTGGCGTGTTAATCAGCGGAATTTTAAGTGCGAAACACTTTAGGGGCCCGGGCTGTCGGCGTCCGTCGCGCGTGATCACACCCGGGCTGTAGTGCTACTTCAGCACCGGCGCATCACTGCTTCGCACTTTCCCAGGTTTCACGTTAGTGGAGCTGCACTTCTGGCCCCGCTCGTTGCTGCTCTCGCATGTAATATATATAGTTTTTTCATTGTTCTTGCTGGACACATGTGACTGTAGTCGTCGATTGAATCCGATCACCATTACGTTTCGCGGTTGAAGGTTACCTCATTTAGCGAAAGCAGGCGCGTACGTATATCTGTCCGGCAATCCTTAGAACGAGGCGCCGGCGGCCAGCCGACGCGTGTCAGCGATTGGTAGACATGCGATGGTTACTCCATACGCTTCCGACGCAACTCAACAGCTCAGTCATGCAAAATTTATTGAATCTGGTGCAGCGCAGGGTGCTTATAACCAAATGTCAAAGCCGAAGCGTAGCGCTCGAGCGGCGGGATACCTGTGGCGAAGTAGTACAGCCCAGGTGCAAGATTTCGAAATTACCTTTATGTGCAGGGCCGCGTAGAGCGCGTGTAAGAGCAGAGACAATATTTTCGCACGCACATGGGCTGCTTACATGTTCCATAGGGCACGATTTTTCCAGATCGTTGCGAAGTGTATTTACCGACTAGTTCTCTTGCTGAATGCTTCAATCTCATACCGGTGTCACCCGGCCATTTTGATCGCGATTGAGTCCAACCTGGATCGGAATGTTCGACCACAATTGGCTCCCTTCCCCAGATTGAGCAAAGAAGCCAATCGCGCAGGAGAAATTCGATCCAGATCGGGCTCGATCACGATGAAAAGTGGGCCGTGTAGCCCCCGCATTAGGCACTGGAATGAAGTCGTGTTTGAAAGAATAACAAATGCAGCCTCTGCCACTACATACGAGAAAGTATTGCATCGAAGAGCTGACAATTCTCGCAACATATTGGGAAATATTCCAAAAAGGGTTTACCAAATGCATTATTTTACTGATGTGTGCATTGGTTCACATTAGACTGAAATTCCAAGTCCTCAGGTTATGCAGGAAACCGGTGAAGCGTAAACATACCACAGCGGCAGTGCTCTCGCGGAGTGCTGTGCTGTGGACACACTTAGTCCCCAAAATCGTTATTTTCCGCTGGTTGTTTGTGCACCCATAAACAGCACAGTGCTGGCCTGTAGCCTTTGATGAGTATATATGCCATTATTTACGAGCGTAAGTCATCCGTGAGAAAAAAAAAAAAACGAAAAGATCGAAGGAAAGTTACCACTCCGCAATGCAAGCGCAAGGCAAGCTAACAGTCCCGACCGAACAGGCAACACTGACACATACTCTCCACGCCAGACCGTCGGAAGCGCCCTCGTGAAAACGTCTATAGTTGGATTTGGCTGTCCCGGCGGTCGCGCAATGAGAATATCATCCTTGTGGACCAATTAAGTGTAGCAGTGACGAGCTGGGTCATCGAGAGTTCTACTTAGTGCAGTTGGTCGCATTGGCTCGCCGCACGGCTTGACTGTCAGCACAGACTTAAAATCAGGAACAAGTTTCGTGCACGTGTTGGGGCTCACTGCTTGGCCTGCAATGGTGGGTTCAAGAAAATAAAGCGACTGGCGGCGGCAAGCAGATTTGTAAGTCACGCATTCGAAGGTCACCCATTTGGTAACCACGATGAATTATTTGATGTCAATAGACATATTTAGCTGGACGCTTAGTATCAGCACCACTGATACTAATGTACCTTACACATATTCACACAGGTTGCAAGTGGGGACTCTAATGCGCCTGCTCACAACTCTCATCTTGTTGGCGGAACGCAGACGACTGCCTTTGCTATTCTGCCAGGGTGATTGAGCGGAGCTCTACGTTGCGTAAAGCACAAGGGAACGAATTCACAAAGTAAGATTTTCGTAAGTGATTTTCCACTGACTGAACACCTGCAGTAATACAGGTCTAGCATGAGGATTGTCTAACAACCTCTCTCACGAACAGTTCTAGCGGATGAGCTTTTTAGGAGTACGGACCCTGATTCACAACTAAGCGGATATATAAGAGAGCTTAGTGCTTCAAAAGCAGTAAAGCAAGAGGGAATTGGGGGCTTTTGAGAAACAATGACAGGGCTCCAGATAAGACACTAGAGCGTAAATCCTGTGAACGCCACTTACAAGGAACGCATGACAGCGTTCACGAAGACGTCGTTTACGTACCTGCATTGTTGTCGTCTTCAGCTAGACTGAATTGCAGAATATTATATTTGTTTTCATTCCCAGCAATTGCGGAGGCCATATACACGACAGGGCTCCTAAAAAAATTTTGCCGTAAATTTAGTCTTACAATATATTTGCAACGGTTATTCAACTCGGTCATAATTTCTCATGTATTTTGATATAAAGCAAGAACATTTCAGCGCCAATAAATAATAAGATACAGCTTTAATAATAATAATAGCTTTGAAGCTGTGATTGAGACCCCATAGAGAACTGGAAGTGTATAAGAAACTGATAAGAAGAGTTTAGTAGGTTGGTTCACTATAGACGTAGCATCGTTGTTGGTCCTCCATTAGGTTTAGTGGTTGGCCATGACAACAAAATATTTCTCCAAACAGAAATTGCGAAACACGAGGGACACTTTTTTGATTAAGAAGAGGCGAACTGCGTACGTTAACTCAAGGGTATTACGCGTTCACGAACTGCAAATTTTTTAGCAATCAATTACCTGATAATTACCGACATGTATTACCTGATCAGCTATCGTACAAAAATACTGCAGTGAACGCTGCAAAAACGCACAGACACAGGCAAGATATTATAGGGTCGACAGAAAAAAACGGCGGCAAGTTTGCACTCGGTTGTGCAAAGCTTAGGCAAAGCGGAACTGTCGATTCTTAAGTCTTACTGGCTGCTACTGCTAGGTATTAACTTGGTTGCTGATAGGTCTGAATTTGGTTTACCTTAACTACGCATGTAGGAAGGTATTCTCGAGTGATCATTTTCGGAGGAACCTTCTCTTTCGCGACATTTCGCGTTACTCGCGCTGGACGCGTCGGCGCCTACGAGCGACAGCGTTCCTGGCATGCCGCAAACGCAAGCAGGCTAACAAAGGTTGGCACAGTGCCAAGAACGCTGTTGCTTACCGACGCCGAACGCGTTGGAGGCATGCCGCTTGATATCAATCGGCCAGCTTTTTTTTCTCCTGGCTCAGTGCGCAGCAGAGAGAAGAGAGGCGGGGGTCTGGAAGGGAGGGAGCTGGGGAGGAGGAGACGGCGTGCGCCTGCACGCTCTCTCCTCCTCTTCCTGGTTGCTGTGGTTACGGCGCGGCAGTGTCTTGATACGAGCCACAAATTACGACTGGCTTAAACAGCTTCGCTGTTAAAATTATAACGCTAGCATGGTCCTTGCGGTGAAACCGAGACACTTCCTAGTCGCCAAACGCTGGACAGGGCATGCTTGCTCTGCCGCAAGATTTAACAAATAGGTGCCCGAAGAATTAGTCGTTAGAACCCGTGAGAGGACTCGGGTCATTCAGATAAGCCCAATAGTAACGCGTCGAGTCGGCTTGGCCGGCTCGAATCGGCCTGTCGAATTTATGTAAACACTAGCAGGTTGGGCTCAACGAGCGTGCACTCGGGCTGAGAAAGCCCGCCTGCATAGGGTCAGTTGAGCCAGCCGGTCCGGTTTTCAGCGTGCATGTAAACGCGGTCGGGCCAGCCAGCGCTGAGACTGGCGAGGCACCCATTTGACGACGTCGCGGTATGCACCGGCGGCAGGAATGGTATCAAGAGAAAGCAAATACAAGCACTGGGCAGGCGAGCCTTATAGTAATGATAAGTATCATGAATGTTGCAGACGGCTAGGGGAACTGTAACCCAGTTTGAACGCGTTGATGTCCTGCCTCGACGCTGCGTGCCGTAGTTGTCCAGATTTGTCAGAAGCGAGTTCATGCAAACGCGGTGACGTCGGGCTCGGCCAGTGCTATTTCTGATTCCAGCTACTCGCGTAAGGCTCATGTAAAGGTACCCAGGGGTAAGAAATAAATATAGCTTTCTATACCTTGATTTGCTGATTCGTGAAAAGTTGCCTGATCCCAATTCTGCGCAATCTACTGGTCTTCTTAATCTTGTAACTGGAAAAGCTACACCACCAAATATTTGAATAAAGTTTTGTCCAATGAAAGTATTTTGCACCATACAGCCACTGTCAGAGCACTGTCGTCGTGCTGCCATCGTGATCGTAGTGTGCTCCTGTTATCTTTGTCGCACCGCCGTCATCATTTCAGAATTGTCATTCTGTCTTCGTCATTCCATCCTAATCATGCTCTCATCATGCAATCCTGTACATGGCGCTGTGGTCATGATGCCATCGTCGTGATGCCGTCGTCATACAGTGTCTGGTACGTTCGTTTCTGATACCTATGGAGAGCCGACTACTGTACAGTGACTGAGCTCAGCCATAACAAGTCTGTTGGAGCTTGGTGCACAGTGGAGCTGCCCCCCCCCCCCCGCTGTGCTGCGTAGATCAGTGCTCCAGCATACGACTACGTCAAAGTGCAACACCAACCCTATTGCATCGCCCTTCGATGAAAGGATAATTTATAAATGGCTGAACATTGTTATTCAGGAGCAAAAAATTATATTGAAAAGTTTGTAGCAAATATAGACAAACAATTCTTATCTCTCATACCTGCAGTCTTATACTGCGTTGGTACGTAATAAACTTGGAAAGGAGTCAATGGCAGCGTTAAATGTAAACATAGACAAAAGCAGCAATGAGGCATTCGAGTTTGTTATTTATCACAATCAAGTTTACGACAAAGGCGAATTGCATCTTTACGAGAACACTACCAGTCTTCTGCGTACTTATCCGGCTCGACTGATGAAACTAACACAGGCTACAGTCTACTACAATATTTATTATCCAATAGAACAAGTTTGAATTGCCGAATCACGCCATTTAACAAAATCAATAACAAGCTGGTCGACCATTTCCAACAGCCTTCATTTATCAAGCCCACGCGCTGCACCCCAATTGAGTCCCCCAGCTGGGAGTGACGTCATAAGTGAGGGGATATTCTTGAAAGCAATTACAAGTACATCAGCCATCATCAGTCGACAGCTCTATGCCTTGGTTTTGAGGTAGGATTGTGTACTGCGGCGGCTTCTACGAAGTCAAGAGCACAACTGCTGTATTGTCAACATCAGCCTGAATATACCTGTACCATCATGATGGCCCCCTAAAATAATTTGTAATTCCATATAGTCTGCGTCAGTGGAATATATTTTACACTTGCGTGTTTGAAAATCTTTATATTTTGTTTATTCTTGACTCACCGAATAACTCGCCGCACTTGATTGCTCGCCGGTGTCATTTGCCCAGACACCCAAGCAAAAATGTCTAAGACCACCGGTTTCTCACTCAACGCATTACATTACTTGTAAAATACCGCTTCATTTAAGTAATATACCAGATTCCAAAAGTTTTCAACCTAACTATTCTGCAGTCTTGCCTTCATAAAGCTGCGGTTACGTCTGTGATTAATCTTCCGTCTCCTGCGGCGCTCTCTAGTGCTCCAAGTCTGTTATCTCGAAATATTTTTGTCTATGCTGCCAGAAAGCTTATTTATTTTATACTTCGATGAAAATTACTAAGGGTCGGTTTGTAATATGAATGTGTGTGACGTATACGTTACAACAATTTCCACTCATCTCAAGATTTTTTCCCCAGGATCAGGCTATCTTTGTTCATGATCTGTGAATGCAACAACAGACAAATACGTAATAGAAAATACGTGGGCAACATATGCAACGCGGATTGCAAAAAAGTGGTCAAAGAAACACTAAAACAAAGACCTTGTACAGCAGCACCATGCACATCACGTGTGGTTAAGCCTGACTTAAAATGTTAAATTCATCCTGTGGTAAATTGATAGAGGGCTGACTTTCAGTTAGGTGTAATCACACGTGATGTGAGTGGTGCTGTTGTACAAGGTGTTCGTTTTAGTTTGTGTTTTCCTGCTTTGGTGAAATATGCGTTGTATATATCGGCCACGTGTTTTCAGTAGAGCGTCAGTTCATAGACATAGACCAATTTTTTTATATCATTACTAAGAAATAATACACTCTGTGTGGAGCAAAGCCGTGCAGTGGCAAGCACGCAGTAGCGTTCGAAGCCATTAAAAATGGCGCATAAAGCCGCGCCTCCTGGTATTCAAAATTAAACAGAAAATTGTGTTTTTCTCGAAATCACTTTTTCTGAAATTTTTCTAAACTTGATGTAGTTTGTTTGAAAAACTGTCGATGAATCAGTTGAAATTTTCTCAGATAATACTGAAATCTCTTGCAAATAGTCTGAACCTGAAAGTTTGACAAATTGTTTCAATCATTATTCTGAAAAAAATATAAACTGGAAAGTGCCTCTTACGGTGCGCGACGTGAAGGAAATATTTTTTTCCTTGTGAGATGCACGTAGGAATTCAATTTTTTAACGTTCAGATTAAAGCCACTATCATGTGGAATTTGTGTTGAAAATTTCATAGTCATGCTATTTTATTGTTTTTGAGCGCAAGGGCATTTAATTTTACACTCAAGCTCAAAATTTGGTTCTCAAATAAAAAAAAATATTAAGAAGGCTCCAGTGAAAAAATTGTGCCAAGCAAAGGCCAAAAGCATTTTTATTCAACACGCAAATTTTCACAATAGGATATGGAACAGTTGAGATATAAAGCGGAAACCGAGATTACCCATTTACCTACCAAACCCCTTAAATTTGGACAGAAGTATGAAGTACTTTTATGCGCCAGCTCTAGAGCTGCGGAATGGAATAAGCTCATTTGCCCATTCCCACTTGCTGAGATATCTCCCGTTATTTGTTCACAGTGTTTCAGGATCTACTTATTCCGACACTGCTGCATAAAATTAACCACCCCTAACACAGATATGTACGTATTCTCACGTGAAAACACTAAGCACGACGTGTAATTTTCTTCTGAACATATATGGTCATCGCAGAACATGCGCAGACATTTTCTAAATGTTAGTGAAACGTTCGTGTGCTTCGACAGTGCTATGGCCCCGACTTCTGGTATTTGTAATAGGTCAAAGCAATTTACGTCATTTTTACGCCTTATAGATGAAATAATGTCATGGACGCAATGAAGCGTTGAACTTTTTTGACACGTGTTGCCCTAATCCGCCTGAAAATCGCGGAAGTTTTTATTTTATATAATGGCAGTCTAAAGAAAATTGAGGTATGTCATTTTGGAACAATTGATATTAAGTAGAAAATATTCCAAAGCTCTCGCTTTGTTAGGCCACGAGACGTTGCACCCTCACGGGCAATAAATCGTTCGATGTTGCTGCTTTTGTTATGAGTTTATTTATTATATTTCTTTCTGCCAATGGGAATTTATTGCAACACACTTCTATCTTGCGCTATATTTACTACTCGATATTCGATATGCAATGTTTACTACAGTGCCAGCGAAGCTAGGCATGCGGTCTGCTGTTTATTTCCTCTTTAAGCTTATCGCACTAACGCGATGTCGATAAGTAGCTATACAGATTGCATGCAATGAATTTTATTCACAGCACTGAATATTGTTATAGCGAAGTACAAAAAAAAACTAACAGAACAACAGGGACAAACAACAATGAAATATTTGTCACTTGCTAAGCTTCCTAGTAAATAATTATAATTGATGCGGTTGTACATAAACGCTCGTTGTAGGACTCGTTTCGTGGAGTTGGGTGAAAATATGCATGTCAAGGTGACCACATTTTCAATCCATGTCAGATTTGGACACTCTTGTTACGATATGTCCATGCTCAGGTCATGGGTCTGAACAGTCTAGAGAAAGCCTCTAGTATAATGAACAATCCACAGTGTAAAGGGAACATATGTTGTAAGTTAAATTGCTTTAATATTGCAGAACTTCGGTACACTAAAACAAGCAGCTAAATATGCAACAGTGCTTTGTTTTAGAGGACCTAAGCTATGCAAGAAATATTTAGGACACTATTTGCTATTTGTACTGTGGTTTCTCTCGTCAACGAAAAATAAATTTATGAAGATCTTCTGTGAAAGGCTTTGCAACATTATTTCAGTACTGGTATCGATGATTAGTTGTAATTCCACTTGCTTAGTTGGAATATTTCACGTGGCTACGTAAATCTATATTATTCCTCTTTTGAAGGTCATGGAAAGATTTGTTAAAAAGAGACACGATAATATACACACCATTCTTCTTCCTCGCTTTTGCGAGCATCCAGCATAGCTAAGCTAGATGTGTCATTGATGTCAATGTATTCTAACTGAACGCAGGTCTTTGATGTCGTAAAGGCGGTGTCCATAGCAGCACTCCGTCTGAAAAGCCAATAGTCGTGCGGAGGATGTAGCACCTGTAAAGAATAGCGTTGGGCTATAGCTGCTTGATCCAAATAATATTGGCAATGTTGGCGCCAAGCTTTACAGTATATCAGAAACTCAAATAGACTGGTTTAATACGACAAAACAGAGGATGCGTGCAACAGTGAAACAGACTATTTTGGCTCATACATGATGCAATTTTTTTGTGCGGCGTGAATGTCACGCTTCGGCGTTATGCTTGTTGAGGTGATGATATTGTCCCGTCAGCAAGTTTTGCCAACACCTCCTTGGCTCTTTCGTTCTGGACCGCGTCTTCAGATTCCAGTTTTGCCAAGGACTCTTTCTACTTGTATGCTGTGCAAGAAAGATTTCCATCAAGAAAAGTCTAATAGAGCGCAACCGTTCTGTGATCCAGTATTTCCTACTATCCATGCTTAGGTATCCATCCCTTAGACGTAAAGAAGAACAAACTCGGGACGTCCGCACAAAACATTATTAACTTGCAATCTTTCCAGATGTAGGCACGAATAATGAACCTTCTTTAAGCTCACAATACAAGTAGGCATGTTATACTACGTGAGTGAGTGGTCATATGTGATGTTACCCCTGAAAGCTTCATGAAATACTGCAGCAGGCATACTTCCGGAGATGAGGTGCTGGTATTAGCATTACATGGTGTTCCGGCATGACCATCGTACTCAGCTTTATTGTCTACTCGATGGCTGGTGCAGAAGTCCCTAGTAAACGAGAATAACGCGTACGCTTGAGCATTCTGGGACACTATCTAACCCCATGCTTGTTGTAGCTTTCCCTCACCTTTTCATTTTTCCTGTTCTGCCTATTTATCTTGACTCATTTTAGCGTAGCACACCATGTACAACCGACTGATCTCCCTGCATTTCATTTTCTTTTTTTTTCTCAATATTTACATAGACTGGCATCCTGATGATCCAAGCCCCTCCACATCAATAGCTTCAATGTCAAACATTCTTTATGTTGTCTTTTCTAGACTTTTTGACAGGCTATACATTTTTTAATCAGCATTTTACAGCCCATGAAAGAGGTGTGCTGGTTCGCTTTGTATTAAATGGTGGAGCGAGAGAGAAAGATTGTAGCTTCTTCCCGCTGCGGAAGAAGACAAAGCAAAGGTCAATGATAAGACAGGAGGGGAGGGCATCGCGGCCTCAGGCGCAGCTTTCGGTGGCGAGGAGAAGGAGAAGCGTCGAGTTGTCCTTGTTGGAGATTCCAAGATACCCAGAGTAGAACCGGTGATAACAGAGAGGGTAGGTGCAGGCGAACGAATACAGGTTACCACGCTTCCGGGAAAACCTACTAGGGAGGTGATAAGGAAAGCCAAGGAGCGCATGTGGGACACAATGGAGGAGAGCCACCTAGTGGTGATAATGGGCGGAGTGATTGACTTTCTGCAAGGACAAGGGGCTGGGATCACGAAGCAAATAGCCACAGGGGTCACCAACCTGAGGAATGTTTCAAAGGAAGTACAAATCGCCGTGTGCATGGTACCAGAGTTTGAAAGGCAGGGGTATGGAACTGCTGTGCAGTTCTTGTAGCAAACAGGGAAATTTGGACGCTAGTTAAGACAGTGAATTTTACCGTCATTGACATCAACCGAGAAGTGCACCGAGCAGGCCGTGAAAGCGCTTTTTTGCGTGACGGGGTACATCTTAGCGATAGTGTAGCAACACCGGTTGGACGTCGGTTCACGGCGCGGACTGTAGCTTCTTAAGGCGTGCCTCAGGCAATCAAGAAGCAAGATTAATTACTGAATATAGCCACACACCAGTAAAGGGCAGAGTTATAGACCACAAGGAGTTTGATAAAAACGCACAAAGGATAAGAATAGAGAAGGTAAAATTTGTTACGTAAACATGAAGTGTGGTCGCAACCAGGAAAAATAACTGGAAATTCAGACGCGGCCGATTGACGAAGGGAATATCGGGGACGCCTTGACCGAAACGCATATACGAGATTTGGAGCAGCCGCCTGTTATCGGCAATTATGTATGGAAATGGTTCAAGAGAATGACTGGTTCCAGGAAAGGCGGAGGCGTAGGCGTGCTGATTAGGCGAGGTCTGATGTGGCAAGGGTTAAAAAGACTTATAAGAAGCATTTATGAATTAGCCGCACATGGCAAGGCAAAAAGTACTTATAACAGTTAGAACGAGTTAAGCAGTAGGGTCGGTTTGAGGGATAAACTAAATTTTATGCGTAAGTGTCAATTGACCTATTGAGCGAAATGCAGCTCGACTAACGCGGAACCTGAAGAGGTCCGAAGCATCGAGTGATGCACCGCTAATGGCCTCATACTGCCTTCAGCAATAGAGAGGTTTAGCTTGTCCGGTAATCGGGTACACTCTAAAAACTAGGGAGAGTATCGCAGGAGTGAAGGGGCCGATTTACTCTTCAAAGCATTGTTTTACTGTCGCAAAATGTCGGGGAGAGTCAAATGCATTGTTCACTCTATCCGCATAGAGAGAGTGAAATGTTATTTCTACTCCGCCCATCTGAGAGAGAGTAGAATGCCCGTTCCACTCTCGCGGCAACAGAGAGCAAAACGTAGCATAGACTGCTGCTTAAAGTGCATGAGGCTGGTTGGAAACATGGCGATGTATCGCTCACGCAGGCAGAGCAAAGAGCGCATCGTTTTCTTGTAAGAGAAGAGGCATCCATCGCGCAAACTGGTGCAGAGATCAGCGCGCTACTTTTTGTTTCAGAGTCGCCCCACCGCGCGCCCGCACAACATCGCGGAGCAACACAGCGCCGGAGAAAGGCGATCCGTTCAGCAGGCAGGCCCGGGCAGGCGGCGCGTGCCAAGGCCATCCAAGAAAACTCTTGTGTCAGCCACGTTTCACCGCCGCGAAAAGAGGACAGTCGTTCATCGTTCGTTGGATTGAACAACAAATACTCCACGGTAAGTGATTTCTAACTTACGTGGCACATTCTGCGTATATGACATGCTGTGGCCAGGCAGTGATCGCGAAGCCTGTTAAGCCGCCGCGATTGCCAACGGACTAGGTATGCGTGCTGCGTCGTTCGATGTCAATAGAAAAAGCGAGTCGTCACGATGACTGCATGTGATTTTATCACTTGCCGCAATCCATAAGAGCTTTCAAAATCGCAAACGCTCAGTGAAGCACGGTGTGTTCAATAGTAAGTGAGGCGCGGCGTCGCATAAGAAGGTTTCTTCACCAGCCCATGATTCCGTGCCAATGCCGAGCGTGCTTAGCGTGTGTTTTATGGGTGTGAATTTATTCAGTTTTGCAGTATACGGTGTGCGGATCACTTTTTAACTAAGGTGTTACATACCAAAAGGCGTCAGCTTGTTGGCGGCATGCTTTCGTTATATTAAGGCGCGCGCTTGACAGTGTGTTTCGCCCATGGGTAATCTGCGGCCAGTGAAGTTACGTGCAGCGCTAGCGCCTGTTAGAAAGTTGCCGCAGCTGCACGATGCGTGAGGTCAGTTTGGCGCGTAATGTGAAACTGCCTGAATACGCATTGGGAATTGTCGCTTAGGGCTGAATAAGACACCTTTTTTGACAATATCTTAAATTGGTGTGAATTTATGTCTGATTTTGTGTCTCGTGTTACGGTTTCCGAGCACGGTGCGAATGTGAACAGGCGCGTTGTGTATGGACTCGGTGACTGGTCAAGCGGCGAGTTATGCACTGGAATCAAATAGAATGGCTACTGTTGTAGGATTACAGTAACAGGGACGTTCTACATTATTGCTATTGGCTCGATCTCCACGTTTATTGTTTTCTATATGCCTGTGCATTTGCTAGTATGAGTTGGCACTTAAAAATTATGTCGTATGAACGGCTAAATCAACCTTCTTCTGTGGGATCCAAGCGTAAGCTGTGCATTTTGCTATTGCAGGGCAGATTGAAATGTATTTACCGTCTTGTTATTTTTCGTGGAGAAATGAAGTATCAAAGTAAAATGTTACCTTGCAGTTTACCAGTCGTTTGTCATGCACAAACTATAAGTTGGTCTAATTAACTAATAAGGTTGGTCTAACTAAAGCTTTTACATGCCTTCAAGTATGTAAAATGCTAGATTTCAAACTGCAGCAAAGTCGAGTCCGTCAAAAATGAACCCCACTGCGCACCTCATAAATGGAAATAAGTTCATGCTTTTAGAAAGCTTAGATACAGGCCGCAGTGAACTGTTTCTTGTCATTCTTGAAATGTGGGTAAGCTTGCCATAACAGGCCTTGCTACCCCTTCTTATAATCACACCCAGTACGCAGTGCTGTACTAGATGTATTGTACTAGACCATACCATTGTACTAGATGACCATATTGTCATGCCTACTGCAAATATGATCCTCAGATTATGGCTTGAGCAGTGTCATAACCAGAAAGGGGGGGGGGGGGCACAGTGGGCACGTGCCTAGGATGTGTCACAAGAGGTGTTTGTGACACATCTGAATTCGTCATACAGCTTTGCACTCTGCTTTTCGGTAGGCTACATAAAAACTACACGCTTCACTGTTCAGTTAAATGACTGCAAATTTGAGCACTTCATATCGTAATCAACTTCAAGTGCAGCATAAGCAGAGCGTACAGAATTCGGTCTCATAAGTTTGACGGGTTTCTTTAAAGGTGGTTTACCTCCTTTTCATGTCAAGTCCTGTCATTATTCTATCCCCACATTTGCGGTATTGTTGGCCACTTCTGTATGCCGAGTGTAGTCTTTATAGTTTTCTTTACTCCACTAGCTATGTTCCTTTAACTTTGGCGGCTGATTTCTTTTGTTTTAGATAAGTAAAAGAGCCCAAATTCTCTTCAGGAATTATATATATTCATAACGTCAGAAATGAGATGCAGACAATACTACCACTGCTCTCTCCCCTAGAGGAGGGGATGCATTTACGAAATGTGCCAACAATGACCAATATATTATTTTTCAGAATTTTTGTAACACTGGTGCTGGACTGAGGCCTAACGACAAGATTTCTTTTTTCTTTCCTTAAATCAAAAATTGAAATCGGTTTGGAAGTTGACTATTACAGTCATTTCCTTGCTTCACTTGCATTACATTACAAATACTTAGTGCTAAGGCTGCTTAGGGCTATGACCTTTTTATTTGACTGTTTTTATATGGTTTCACAATATTTCCTCATATTCATTTGCGCGCACAGTGTTTTTCAGGCACTCGTTTTATAAAACTCAAGAAGGCAGCTGCAAGGAGAAAATGGTATCAAGGAGCCAGCTCAGCACGATTCCACATCGTGCAGAGGAGAGCACTCCAAAGCATCAAAATGTGTTGCCCTGCAATTTGGACCAGAAAACTAAAATGTGGGTATACTGGGTGTACCATGTAACTAAATGGCATGAAAACCTTCAAAAGACAGTATGTCACACAAAGATGAAAGTTTATAATGTTTTTACATGCGCATGTGACTGTCAGATTCCCTTCGAATCTGCATTGGCAGACCATAAGGTATTTTAACAAGTGCCACAACGAACACCAATGAGTATGTACTCGCATTTGACTGTGCACTAATGTAGCAGGAGATGGTGCATGCGCTTTAGCCTGCATCACGACCAAGTAGCACACGAAATTATAGAAGCATTCAGCAGAAAAGAAATCGCAAAGCAAGATGTACCAGCCAGCCTCCATTGTCATTATTGATACCAAAATGGCACTGCTAGAATGAAGATAAATGCGTGAAGTGGTGTTCTTTGCTGGTGTGGCCTTTTCTTTTTCTTTGCTTCCTTGCATTGCTTTTTTGTGTTTGGCTACGAACATGTGCCATGTATTAGTAATGAAACGGAAAAGATTGTTTTACAAGCAAGATTCCCCACTTCCCTGATCAGGTCATTAGAATATGCATCTGTACGAAATGAACAAACTATCACGTGATGTCTTATGAGAAAGAAAATTATACAATAGACAACAAGAATACCACAACAGTTGTGAAATGCGTCAGTGCACTGTGGCAATAGCTGTCTACGAAATACAGTGCGTGAGAAAGCGCGATGGCACGATCCCGGCAGGACTAGGAAATTACTTGCATGAGGACGCTAACAGTGAAGTCGAGCTTTCTGCCAAAATACTACCAGCTTTGGATCCAACCGAAAGGGAGCTATGATACGCCACAGTACTGCCTTGACACCGAGCGGATATAGTGTTGGACAACGACGGCAAGATGCGAGTTTAGAAAAAAGGGGGTGCAGCCCATGCATGAATAACTATGTGAAATATTATAACCAAAACTAGATGGTGTGGCTTTACAGGAAAATATACAACGCATTTCTAAATATACTGTATACTCTCAGTCAGGAGCATCCATACGCTACATAGGATGTTATCAAATGAGCTGCTGTCTTGAAAGTAATTTGTGTATGAAAAAATTTTCCTGCGCAAATTAATATACCAGCCTCATGCTTAGCAGCTCATCTGATAACCTACAGTATATAAGTGCACGAGTTTAGTGCTTGAAATGCGTTTTGTGGTGCATGTGGTGCATCTTTCTCTTCAATCGTAGTGCCAATACTTCGAGAGTTTGCGCCTGTTTGTTTGATTTTACATTGTATACTTTCATTTTTTGAAATGTTGCCAATTGAAAATAAAAAAAATATTTCTCACTGCATTAGCGATGAAATGTTGAAGAAAATGTTTATGTATTATTGGAAGATGTGTTGTAAAGTTCACGAAAATCATTGTAATTGGATTTTGTGTATCTGTATGTTTTTCAAAATTTTACTCAGTTTGCCTTGTGACTGTTTGATCAATAAAAATGTTGACCTTTTAAGAAAAATATGTTTCATTCAAATGACTCGGCGACTAAACATCAAATCCAATTCACCAAGCATGAGGGCCGGAGCTCCTTATGAAGGAATCAAATATCCCCGCCATGTAAGTGTTGTGAATCGCCTCTGATGTGACCATGGCACTGCATAGCGAGTGCTTTCACACAACTGGGAGGAGTACCAGCACTCTGTCTGAAGGAGTATAAACACTCTATTAGGAGGAGTACAATCACTCCGTTTGGAGGAATAGAAGCACTCTGGGGGAGTAGAAGCACTCGGTTCGAGGGAGTACTAATACTCTTGTGGGATGGAGTATTCGTACTCTGGAAGGAGTTCTAGCACTCTGTTGAGGAGGAGTACTAATACTCTGTCCGGGAGAGTTGCTCTACTCTCTCCGAGATGGAGGCGTTTTACTCCTGAAAAGGGAGTGAAATATGGGAGTTCCCGGAACTCTTTGTTTTTAGAGTCTAAACGCGGGCGGACCGGGCGTTGGGGCGGAACCGTAAACATGAGCACCCTGTATGGTGCTGTCAGCTGGTGGTGCAGAGCTTAAACAGACAAAAAAATCTGTCAGCCCTTCCACTGGGGAGGAGATGAAAGATCAGCGAAGCCGTACTATGCTGGGAATTATGTATTTCCAATTATTGCTATTAAGATGGGATGCCGTAATTGGTTATGTGAACTGTTTACGAAAAACTGTCAGCCCTTCCACTGGTGTTGAGCTGGAAGACTAGCGAAGCTGTACTATGGTGGGTGTAGAAAACTAATGATACGCGAAGAAAGCAGAGAGCTCATCGTTCCAACTTCTTCGTCCCAGTGCCCGCCTGCGCACGTTTATTCGTCTTTTTCGAAATACTCCCCCCCCCCCCCCCCCCAGTAGCGTTGTCCAATTCGCACTTGTACGATTTCTTCACTGATCTTCTTATAAACTTTCTATCTTGAGCTTTCACACGGCGGGCGCAGGTTATTGCATTTTGACCAGGGCCAAATACGTTTAGAGATTTTAGGTTCCTCGATGATCTCACGTCGCGTAGCCTGAACCGTTCGAGCCTCGTAGTCACTGTTGGTCAGCTCTGCAGCGGCAAAAATGAAAATCCGAACAGGAAATGCGCACGACATATTGGAGAGGGCTCTCTAGCATCCGCATTTTCAAGTCAGCCAATAAGTCGAAGATGACCGCCTTGATCCAGGTAAAGGTGGAGATCGTGCAGTACATAGTGTTTTATGACAGTCTCTCTAAGCCGAGGGTGTTCAATGTCATTCGCGAGCTGAACACGACAGAACATTTCAGCATTGTTTAGCGCATCTGTCGAAATAGTTCCACCGAGCGACGTTTGAGTACGACGGCTTCGATCCGTAAACTGAAATACCCAGGCGGTGACGCGCAGGACCTACTGCAGCTTGATAAACTTCCTTACGTCCATCACTTTTCCCGGTGCTTGAAGAAGTACATCATGCGTGTCACACTCTGACTCTTCGTAGATCGGTGTGCTCATTTTTTAAATTATGGGGTTTTACGTGCCAAAACCACGATATCTGTCTGAGCCTGTAGGCCAGGTTGATCTTGGCAGGGATAGCCATTCAGGTCCCCTCCACCAGCTGCGACATGTACGTAGAACCTTTAAGGATACGCCCCTAGTAAATAAATTGGACGGCTTGTCTTCTCCTGGGCAGTAACGCCATAGCAGTGGGTCAGCAGCTTCGGCAATTTCCGTCACTCTATGCTTTACAAACTGACCAAACTTGTCGTAGTCACCCCGGATGCAGCTAAGTGTGCTCGTTGCGTCTGTTCACATGACGCAGGGAAAATGCGTCGAAACGCACGATGAGCGCAGTACTTGTAGAAGCTCTGGGTTGAGGTTGAACCCTTTATCAAGACAGTCGTTGAGGGATGGAAAGCCTTGAGCGTGTGACGATGCGTCCAACACAACCCGGAGCTTGGTGGTCAGCTATTCCTCTCGTATAACTTCCCGATGTGGCATATAATAGAGAAAATCCTTAAGTACCACTTCAGCTTGCCTTAGCTCCAGGTATTGCCGAGCGAGTGTGTCGTATTGCTCCAATAATCCTTTCTTCATCTATAGCCTCTTTGCCAGTTTTTCTATGCGTGTGAGCGCGGTATCACAGTTGCTTCCAAGTAGCTGTTTCTGATCTTCTTTCAATGGTAGCGCTGTTTCGTTGTTTCTAATCGTTGCCACTTGCAGACCATAAGGGTAGCGTCGCAGTCAAAAAAGGCTTTTTGGCGACTCGGCCCTTGCAATGTCCAACCGAGTGTCGTGTTGCTTGCGACCAATCCTTGAACTTCTTTGCTCCTGACAACTTCTCCCGTCATGATTTTTCAAAGATGGTCAGCTGCAATCAACAAGTTGAGGCCGTTCTCAGTCTCCGCTTCAAAAAAAATTCTTGTCGTCAGCAGAAAATTTGTCCTCACGTCGCAGCTTCTGAATAAAGTTATTATCAGCTGTCGGCGCAGCAATGTCGCGACAGATAACTGGAACTATAATTGCTTGAACAATAGGATGTCGGAACAGCACTGACTACGCAGTGGTACTTCAACAACTTTGCGGATTTCAGGAGAACTTGGGGATGCGTTGCCAAATGTGTTGAATGAAATTAGGGTTTCTCCCAGTACCTGCAGTTGCACGTTTACAGCGAGATCTTCTGTGATGAATGATCTCTGACTGCCTCCATCCAGAATCGCTCTGATGTATCTGGAGCTGTTATTTTTAACGACAAAAGCGCGAAAGGTCTGCAGGTACACTTCTTTGTCCGTCTTTGCGCAAGCATTTGTGGAATCTCTGTCGGAAAGCATTACTGATTGCGACGAGAGTATCCCTGCTGCGCTACCCGAAGCCACCGCTGTTCACGAAGTTTCCGCTATAGTGTCTTTCTTTCTGTAGTTAGGGTCACACATACTCGCGGTGTTCCTTCAGTGGCAGGCTGAGCACGCTAGTTTGACGTGACAACACTGTGCTTGCTGACCTCGTGATGTACATCTATAACAGCGGTTATCCTTAGCTAGCTTCTCCTATTTGGAAACAAGAGAGACGTTGGTGTCGCAGGCGCGTGTACCGTGCTTCTTGGATCGACAGAAGAAACACTCCTTCCAGCTGTATGACACACTGTGCAGTATGGAAGTGGTGCTGCTGCCTCAAGTTCTCTCAGCACAGTCGTCGACAGATTGTTGTGACGATGTGTTGATTGCTCTCGGCTTTCCAACTCAACATTTGAGAACATGAGCGGCTCTTTTAACACCGCTTCCGATGTTGCAGCTGCTAGTGCTAGCCAAGGTAAATATACCTGGTAGCGAAGCTTCCATAGAAGCCCATACGTTCAAAACATGGCGGTTCATCTGCGGTTCATGGGGCTTAGCGCCATCTGTGTGAGGCGGGAACACTTCCGGCGGAAGAAAAAATAATTTGACATCATATCCGTTAAAAACAGAAGTGACGTCATTTTCCTCTCAAAGGCGCGAAATTTGTTTTCAAAGGCCTGCCGTTAGAGCTGTATATCGTATTCAATTGCTCCGCCATTCGACTTGATGGGCGTTTCGAGCTTTCAGTGCGGAAAGCGATGCAGGACAAAGTTCAGCGGTACGGGTGTCGAAATCGCATCGCTGCACGGAACATACTTTCTTTGAAGGCCGACGAAAGCTTTGGGCGTAGAGTGCTCGTCCTTTCGTTGGACGCGAAGCCCGTCGGCCAGCGCTGTCCCACGAAAACAACTAAAGTAAACAACTATCAGGCGGTCGCAACTCACTACTTTGACTGAACAGGTTAAGAAACAATAAAACTACCCGCGTCACGAAATTCAGACAAACGCCGACAAGCAAAGCAACACAACATGTGAGCGGGGCGTGAACTTTACGCGCGCGCCTTTCTGTCCACTTCAATTGCATTGCAAGTGATAGCGGCGTCAACGCCCGCCGCTATCGGTGGGCGCTCTTACGTTGGGCGCTGAAAAAAGGTATTTATCGATAATGATCAAGTACAATAGAGTTGTTCTTTTTTCGCCATGCGTATATAAAATTGATTAGGAATTTTATTTTCGTTGAATGAATCAAACTGTGCCTCGCTTTAATTAAAAAAAACGCTTTTTTTCTTTCCCAACGTTTGTTCCCTCCAAACATAGTCGCGCTGCAATCGCTGCTCCCATAACCACCATTGCTGATGTCGTTGGCAATTCGTTCTGAACCGCTTTTCGCCCGAAGCTTCGCGACCATTTGGATCCACCTTGGTGCTGGCTCCGAGACGTTCGTATCAGACTCATGTTGTCTTAAAGTCTGACTCCGCTTTCCTCGCGTATATGCAAGAACGATCTCGTATGGCAATGCCTTCTGTAATACATCAGCCAGCATTGCAGAGAAACTGAGAGTGGGTACGTTTAGTGCAGTCAGACAGCGGATATTTAGCTGCGTGGCATCAACAGCTGCCTGAGGCGGCGTACGTCGCTTCCGGATTTCACATGAGGTAGATGGCGAAGCACTGTCAGGTGGTGTTGCACTATCATTTTACGATCGCCAAACGTTCTTTGAGAAGTTCTACGGCATCTGCATAGCAAATTTCAGAAGTCGGTAAACCGGAAATGGCCGCTGCCTCTTCCCCCGCAAGATAATGCCGTAAATAGAAAAACTTCCTCGCAGTCAATATAGCGTTGCTGAGATGAACAGTCTGCACGAACTGCCCCCAGAAAGGTGCCCATTTGTGAATGTCACCTTTAAATGTTGGCATATCAATATTCGGTTTTCTTGGGCCAATTCTGGGCATAGCGTCAGGAACTGTCGGGCTTGGATTCTGAGAAGCAGTCTCCGCTGTACTATCCACGCGTCCTAAAGCGTTCATCTTGCACCGAATCTCGGCAAGCATGCTGATAGCTCGATAATTATATTCAGCAGCAGCAGTTACGTATTCTCCTTGGAACTCATCGTCGGCAATGTGCTCTTCGACCATCGTTAAGTTTCAAGAGCTCGTTGTGACTAGCAGTAGACTGTCAAAAATACCCGAAAGCTTGGACTTGTCCACGGTAGGATCTGTAAGTAGCAACCGAGCTTCCTGCATAATCTTCGTATGCTGTGCTCGTCTAGCCGACCGCTTGGTCTTGAGGCGGTCGATCCGATTAGCTCTTGATAGAGATCTGGTCTCCACGCCGATCATGAACGATGGGTTATCCAGTCAGCCCTCGCCGCCCGCAACGCGGAGCGGTGAAGTAAAAGGTCCTTGGAGACGTGCGATGACCGTAACCAGTCCGCACGGAGGTTTCGGCACCAAAATGTAGAAAACTAACGATACGCGTAGAAACCAGCCACAGAGCTCATCGTTCCAACTTCTTCTTCCTAGTGCCCACCTGCGCACGTTTATTTGTCATTTTATACAGTGGGATTTATGTATTTCCAATTATGACTAATAAGATGTGATGGTGTAATTGGTTATTTGAACTATTAACGAATGAGAAATGTATATGATCGTGTGGTTTTTATTTATTTAGTGACTACAGGGTCCTAGGCCTTATGGTCGCTACGGTACACAGTCATAGGGTGTACGGCAAAGGTTGGCACGTTCTTCATAAACACGTCAGCAACGCCGTGCGCGTTCGGTGAGAACGTGTGCAAAACGCCGCCACAACAGTTCTGCGCGTTGCTGGTGCTGCTACATGTCCAAGTTTATACAGTTCCTCAGAATTTTGACAATGACACCCCATAAACAAATGTCATGAAAGAAAACACCGGCAGCACATGCCTTTTATGTTTTAAATGTTCTCATACTGAAATATTAAAAGTGCGAAACAAAACGCCCAGTGGCAAGATACGCATTTGGTGCCGCAGCTAAACGTCGCTTCCCCTCCCTCCCTCTCGTCCATCCACGGCCTTGCGCCCGACGGAAGAAGTCGCGTTGGCTCTGCGCCGTGCGTTCGCTCCCTGTGAAAGCTCGCGTCCCTCGCACGCTTTCCCTCGCACATAGGGCGTACGGCCAATGAGAGTTTTTGTAGCGTTAGCTACACTGGCCTAGCCAAGCCCGTTTCGCGCGGCACATCAAGAGCCGTGCTGCGCATGCGCAAGGATCAGTGATGTCACACGGCTTGCGCACCGGAGCCACCGGAGCCGGCACCTCTCGCGCACTCCGCCGCCGCCGCGCGCGACTCACCGCCGCCGGTCTGCGCATTCCAGAGGAGTGACGTCGTAGCCGTGGTAGACGCACTGGCGCCGGGGCGCACTCGCTGTGCAGTCGCCGTCTGACACTGCGCTGGAGCCGCTGCGCTTCTGACTGGCGTTTTCCAGTGTGGTATAGCCATGGAGAAGGAGAGCGCAAATGCTGCTCAACAGCGCAGAAGAACGGAGAAGCTTGACTCATCGGATCCCGAAGTAGTTGCCTGGCAATTAGCGGTTGAGCCTAGGAGGAATGAACAGAAGAAGGCTAAACGTGCTGCGGAGACACTGGAGCAAAGGGACGAACGTCTAGCAAAGCGGCGTCGCCAGGAGGCTGAGCGACGTGCCCGACCACCCCTGCAGCAACAACAATAATCAGCTGAACCTTTGCTAACGCTACGTATATCCTGGTATAGCCGAGCTAAGCCACTGCAACTTTTTTTTTCTACACGCGGACACAACCATCGGAGACTGAGCCCTTAACAGCTTTGCTGTAAAACAGCTAATATAGCAGTAGCCAATTGTATTCTACTTCGCTGCTGGTGTAATTTTTCGTCGGCAGCAACACCATTACGCCACTGCTGAAAATTTACACCAGTAGCGAAGTCGAATACACTTGGTTACTACAATACTAGTTGGTTTTGTCTGCTTAAGTTCTGCGCCCCCCATCTGGCAGCACCATACAGGCCGCTCATGTTTACAGTTCCGCCCCAACGCCCGGTCCGCCCGCGTTTACCCGATTACCGGACAAGCTAAATCTCTCTAATGGCTCATAACCCCGTAAAAGCGTCTTCCCCATTACGACGACGGAAGAGAAGCGAAATTCTTCGCTGGAATTATGAGCGGCAACACAGCCAGCTGTGGAAGACGACGACGAACGCGGGAGCAGTGGTACAAGAGCACGAGCCGCTTGCTTACCGGGACGACGATGACAGGAGACGCCGACAGCCCGAGCACATATGGTGCTTCGCGAGCTCACGTTTTACCGTGACGACGACGACAGCAGACGCCAACAGCCCGAGCGCATAAGGTGCTTCGCACATAAAATACAGAATTGATTGATTGCATTAGAAGCGATGTTATTGAACTCGAGAAATGGGGCCAAGTGACATTAGTGGAAGATATGAAAGCGCACATGGATAGATTTAGACAGATATACTTATTACACGTGTTCTTTAGTGCTGGATCTGTGTGATGAACATAATCTAGTAGTTAAAAGGGTGAACAAGTGTCATGGACAGGTAACGTGGCAATGCGGTAACAGGCAGTCATGTATCGACTACGCCTTAGTCTCAGAAATGGCCTACGAACAACTAGACCAAATGATAATAGATGAACATGGAAAAAAAACTGCCTGGGTAGCGATCAGAGATATGTAACATTAAAGTTTGGGGGAGATGCTGACGTAAAACACGAACAAATAGCATCAGAATTTCTAAAAATGAACGAAGAACTAATAACAGCGATCGCAAACAAAAACAGAGAGAAGGAATTGGAGGATTTTCCTGTAGCAGTATGGAAATATAAGGAACTGGTAGACGTCATGCAGCAGGAAATAAGACAAATACGGCAAAACGATTATTGGATTAGAAAGAGGAAACGACGTAAGTGATGAAGCAAGGAAATAAAGCAAGCTGTGCAATAGCGCTAGTAGGCGTCTAGAGATCATCTAGAAGCCAAAATGTTGGGATTGCACGAAGAGGTGTTCCTTTGATGGAACAAATACCGAGAGGAGAAAAGGGTGGCGAGTGAGCTTGTGCAAGAGAAAACTACATGCGCAGGTGAAAGTAGGGTGAGCAACATTCGCAAAAGAAACAAAGGCGCCCTAACAAGATTCTGGAACCGTATTAGAGCACACGGAGCTCTAATTGAAAATTCGCAAATGGCAATAAGTGATGAAGACGGCAACATCTACACGAAGGAGAAGATGCTTTTCGGTAAATCACAGGCGTTATTAGCGATAACTTCGGCACGAAAGAAGGCGTAGTTCAGGCTCAAACTGATCCAGCAGCAACAGAGAAGCCTGAGAAAAAAAATTACTACATAAAGCGTTTATTGGGAAAAAGAAGAATAAAACGTCCCTAATAACACGGCAGCAGGACCAGGTGAAATCCCAATACAGCTGATCAAAAACCTGGGTCCAAAGGGCAAGGCACTGCTGATTAATGCTTTAGAGCAAGTGATTAGAACGAAGAAAATTCTGTTTGTATGTCGTGAAAGCTAGTTGAACCTTATTTAGAAATGCATACGTGATAAGGATAAGGCGAGCTTGTACATGCCAGTTATAATAATGTCGGTGATATAAGAATGGCAATGCAAGCCATAAAATTAGAACTGTCGAAGTGGGTGGAGGAAAATTGTGTACTGGAGGGACTACAGAATGGGTTCAGGCCAAGCAGACTATTAGAGGATAACATGTTTTTACTAACTCAGTGCATACAAATATTAGTAGCTCATATTAGACCTCTATCGATAGTATTTCTAGATATTAAACTATGACAACGTAGACAGGGAATTGTTATTTCATATTCTTAAGCACGAAGGCATAGATGACGATTTAGTGGAGCTCCTGAGGGAGATATATAGAGACAACCGAGTACAAGTTGTAATTGAAGGTCGAAAAGGTAATGAAGTGGTGGGAATTCACCAAGGACTGAAGCAAGGATGTCCTCAGTCTCCATTGTTGTTCATGCTGTATATTAAGGGCACATAAAATTGACTGAAAAATGTCTAATTTATCCAACATGTGTAATGGACAATTGATGCAACAGCAGGTCCCTGGATTGATTATGTGGACGACATAGGGATACCAGTGGACAATACAAGAGATATACGGACAGTATTCCAATGCAGTGACAAATCTTGGCCTCAAGTTTAGTACAGAGAAAAAGGGAATTAGGATATATAAGAAAGAGACGAGTAATTACGTGGTGTAAATTCAACAGCGAGTCATACCCATAGCCAAGCAATAAAAGTACCTCGGCTTATACGTAAACGAGGGAAATACTTAAGCATCCACCAAGATAGTCTGAAAATAAAGCGGAAGCTGCATGCAGCAGTAATGAAACAAAGAGCACTGTGGGGCCACAATAAGTATCAGGTGGTGCGTTGAATCTAGAAACGAGTAATGATCTTAGCTCTAACGTTCGCAAATGCCATTCTATGCTTAAAATCGGATATATTGTCGGAGTTGAAAGTCAATTTAAGATTGCTGCGCTGGTTGGCTTTGGGAGCCCATGCTAAAACCAGAAATGAGGCAGTCCAGGGTGATATGAGTTGGAGAGCGTTTGAAGTCATAGAACCACACAGCAAAATTATTTTCGAAGAAAGACTCAGGAACAAAGATGAAAATAAATGGGTGGCAAGAGTGCACAAGTATCTGTACTTGAAAAGCGTGGGCACAGAATGGAAGAAGGGGTCAAGAAAGTTGGCATCCAAGTCCAAGGTAATTGAAACTGCAGACAACCAGCAGCCATCAGAAGGAAAGTGAGAGTGACAGAGACAGTTAATTGGATGCAAAGAATAGAAAGAAAAAGGACCATTGATTTTTACATGAATGAGAACAAACAAATTACAAGAGAAATATGAACGATAACAAGGACACAGCCTTGTTATTTGAGGCTCGAGCCGGTTGCCTAAGGACAAAAACATACCGGCGCAAATATTCGGAACTAGATGAGGCGTGTGTATCATACGGTTATATTTATGCCCACTGCAGGACGAAGGCCTCTCCCTGTGATCTCCAATTACCCCTGTCTTGGGCTAGCAAGACAGGGGTAATTGGAGATCACGGGGCGATCACAGGGAGATCCCACCCAGTTTTCTGCCGTCCTCGACTGCGCTTCCCTTCTATTAATATCCATTCTGTAACTTTAATGGTCCACCGGTTATCAGTCCTGCGCATTACATGGCCTACCCAGCTCCATTTTTCCCGCATACTCTCAATTACACTATCGGCTATCTCAGTTTGTTCTCTGATCCACACCGCTCTCTTCCCGTCTTTTAACGTTAAGCCTAACATTTTCGTTCCATCGCTCTTTCTGTGGTCGTTAACTTGTTCTCGAGCTTCTTTGTTAACCTTCAAGTTTCTGCCTCAGATGTTAGCACTGGTAGAATGCAATGATTGTACACTTTTCTTTTCAACGACAGTGGTAAGCTCCCAGTCAAGATTTGGTAATGCCTGGCGTATGCACGCCAACCCAATTTTATTCTTCTGTAAATTTATTTCTCGTGATCAGGGTCCCCTGTGAGTAATTGGCCTAGATAAAGTACTCCTTTACAGACTCGAGGCTGACTGGTGATCCTGAATTCCTGTTCCCTTGCCAGGCTATTTAACGTGACCTTTGTCTTCTGCATGTTAATCTTCAATCCCACTCTTACACTTTCTCGGTTGCCTGATTGATAACATGATTGATTACCTGATTGATAAGCTGGATATGATCCATCGTACAATATCACTTCCTGAAGCCAGCCTGTTCTCTTGGTTGGCTGAAGTCAAGTGTTGCCCTGACTCTATTGGAAATTATCTTGGTGAATATTTTATACAATACTGAAAGCAATCTAATGGGTCTGTAATTCTTCAATTCTTTAACGTTTCCCTTTGTATGGATAATTATAATGTTGGCGTTCTTCCAGCTCTCTGGTACACTTGAAGTTGTGAGGCATTGCATATAAAGGGCCGCCAGCTATTCAAGCAGGATATGTACTCTATCTTTGGTTAAATCAACTATTATTTCATATTCTTCCGTAGCTTTTCCCCAAGTCATGTCTTTCAACGCCCTTCTAACTTCATCGCTACTTATACAAGGAGCCTCTGTATCCTGTTCATAACTACTTCGAATGAAAGTAGTTTGACTGCTCTGGGAACTGTACAGGTCAGCATATAATTCTTCTGCTGTTTTTACTATGTCATCGAAATTGCTGATAATATTACTCTGCTTATCTTTTAGAGCATACATTTTTCCTTGTCTTATGCTAAGTTTTTTTTCAGTGATTTCATGCTTCGTCCATATTTTACTGCTTCCTCAATCTTTTCGCGTTATAATGTCAGATATCCATTGTTTTCTTTTTATTGATCAGTTTCGACAGTTAAACGACTTCTATCTGATCTCTCGAGTTTGACAGTTTCATGTTTTGCCGTTTCGTTATTAGGTCCTTTGTTACTTGGAAGAGCTTACCTACTGGTTTCCATGGTGACTTACCTCCCACTTCAAGTGCTGCTTCTGAAATCAGCCCAGTTACAATTTCATTGTTTACTTCTATGCCGTCTTCATCTTCCTGTTTTAAAGCTGCATATTTGTTTGCGAGCACCAGCCTGAATTGGTGTGCTTTTACCCTTACTGCATCTAGGTTGCCCTGTTTCTTGACAAATTTTATTCTTTCTCTCCCCAAATTGAGGGAAATTCTAGATAACCTATGGTCATTGCACTTTACCCTACCTAACACTTCTACATCCTGCAATATGCTTGGATCGGCAGAGAATATGAGACCTATTTCATTCCTTGTTTCTCCATTAGGGCTTTTCCAGGTCCATTTCCTGTTGAAGAAGGTATTCATTATCCGTAGCCTATTCCTTTCCGCGAATTCTACCAACATATCTCCCCTACTGTTCCTAGAATCGATGCCGTAGTTGCCAATTGCTTGCTCACCAGCCTGCTTTTTCCGCACTTTTGCATTGAAGTCGGCCATGACTACAGTTTACTGAGTTTGCACCTTTCCCATTGCTAATTCAATAAATTCATAAAACGGTTCTATTTAATCATCATCGTGACTGGAGGTTGGGGCGTAGGCTTGTACTACCTTCATTCTATACCTCCTATTCAGTGTTATTACGACGACTGCTAGCCTCTCATTAATGCTGTAGAGATCATCAATGTGGCCCGCTATATCCTTATGGACTAGAAATCCTACTCCGAATTGTCTCTTATCTGGAAGACCTCTGTAGCAGAGGACGTGGCCGTTAATCAGCACTGTATAGGCCTCACCGGTTCTTCTAACCTCACTAAGGCCAATACTATCCCAGAGAATACCTGATAATTCTTCAAATAGCTCTGATAAGCTTGCCTGAGTCGATAGGGGGCGCGTGTTAAACGTTACCAGGTTCAGTTTCCAGCGGCGGCCTGTCCGGACCCAGAGATTCTTAGCACCCTCTGGCGAGTCGCAGGTCTGACCGCAGCCTTGGTCAGGTGCTCCGTGGCTGCTGGGGACTGAGGGCCATGGGTTAATAGTAGTAGTCATGAGGGAGGTAGTGGCCGAATACTGCGCCAGGGAGAGCAGCGTTTTATAACTGCTTTTGTGTTTAAATTTAAATTCTACTCCACCGGACTTCACAAAGTTGGACTGCACAAACTTGCGTTCACAATGTCTAACAATGATTGCCCCGCGTGCCTGAAAGCTATTGGACCTGATAGCCAGTGCCTTCAATGCAGCGATTGTGATAACCGCTATCATGCCGGGAAATGTTCTGGCACCACAAAGACTAACCTAAAAAGCATGCCAGTAGAAGCGATCCATGCTTGGTTATCTCCCAAGGGTGCAAATCGCAAAACACGATTGACGAACGCTGGAGACGGGGCTGGCTCTCAGTGTAGGAACTTATTGGCATGCAGTGATCAACCTTCTTTGGTTGACGTCATGCCGAAGCTAGACCCTGTGCTACGCCGTTTTGATAAGCTTGAAAGGAAACAGGAAGAGCAAATGGCTAAACATGATACCACCAATGTAAAATTTGAGGAGCAATCATTCATAATACAGAGCTTAGAAGAATCGCTCTATCTGCCCTCTTCCAAATATAATGAAGTGCTTGAAACTTTTCAAACCCAGAATCAAGAAGTAAAAGAACTAAAGCAAAAAACTACGGATATGGAGGCTGAACTGCTAGCAAAGGACGCTAAACTTTCTCAGCTGGAAATGGAGGTGAATAGGATGAAATCAGGGGCGTAGCCAGGGGGGGTGGGGGGGTTCAACCCCCCCCCCCCCCGAAATTTTTCCGCAACCCCCCCCCCACTTACCCACCCTTTGTTCTCGTCGTTTCGCGCTGACATAATTCGTGAAACCTGTGCAACTTTCACAATTTCATTCCTGGGCGCTTCCGTTTGGGTTGGTAATTTACAGCGAATCAAGTCTGCATATGGAAAAAACTGTCAGGGTGCTTGTCAAGGCTTTGACACTCTGTGAAGTTTTGGGACAGAATGTGGAAGCCGCATTCTGAAGCAACAAATTCGCAACAAATGAAGCAACAAATGCGGCAGCCGCATTTTAGATGATGGCGAAAACGCTCGAGGCCCTTTTACTTAGATTTAGGTGCACGTTAAAGACTCCAGGTGGTCGAAATCTCCGGTATACATTTGCGCCGCTTCCCTTCAGGTGCCGGTTAGGCCGCGCTCGCGCAGGATCTTAGGCTACGTTCACACTTGGTCTCGAAGCTGTCGGAAGCGGCAAAATCTTGCAAAAATTCGCCCGCCTAGGCGGCAAAACAGGCAGAAAAACAGGCTGCGAGCCAAATCGGTCTCGGGCTGATTTTTTCGCCATGGCGAAGCGGAAACGCGGCGGAACGTCGTTCTGCTTCACTGGAAGCTACACTAGCATGTAAACAACCGGTCGTTAAATTGAACATGGCACTAAAAGTGTAGGCTGTAATGCTGATCGACGCGATCAAGAACCTGCCCTTGCTCTACGACAAGAGTGGCACTAAAACGTGCTGGCAGCAATACTCGCGATAGTATTCAACATCGCGCGACCGGAGGTGCGGCAACGAAGCCTTGGCGTGACCCAAATTCTCGTGCTTTTGCAAAGTCAGGCGAACCCACCACCGCCGTTTCCGAGGTGTCCGCGTCTTCCGTTTATTCATTGTCCATTTCTAGAAAACAAGTAGGTAGAAGTATAAAAGCCATTTCTTCCACTTCCACGGCAGGCAGTAGTTAGGCAGATTCCTCGTTGGCGCTCCATAATTCTCCTCGCACGTGTACGGTATGTTGCAGAAGTCGCGGGGTGCTTTTCTCGTCGCGACGATAGATTGGGAGCGTAGGTCTCACGTAGGACGCGCAGGCTTTGGCGAGCCCCAACACAAGGGCCAGCCCGGGTTTTAGCTGTGGTGTTCCCGTTGCCCCTTTGGTGTGCGGGAGGCGCCGAGAATACAAAATGATGAAATCTTATTGCAACTTGTAAATAAAAGTTATTAAAGAAATATTCTCACGCCTAGGCACCAACCTGTGACTCAGCACTACCGCGCCCGTGTGAGGAGAATTACGGAACGCCAACGAGGAATTTACCGAAGGTCGCAGATGACACGCGACGTTACGTAAAATGATCACTTTTGATGACGGTACGTGGGTCAAAGAATGAATATACCGCTCGAAATAATGCGATAATGAGCGCCACCACGCCGACAAACGTACGCAGAGGAGATGGATCTGGACGAAAACGGCAGCGGCGGCCGCGACGGTAGCGAAACAAATGTGTACAACTTGGACAGGCGCGGCAAAATTTTTCTGGCCGCTTTGGCCTTTCCGCCCGCTTGCCGCTTTCCAAGTGTGAACGTAGGCTTAGTCTGCGCGAGAAACGTCTCTTGTTTGCGATTGAGCCACGGAAGGCTGGTAATTACTGTTGTGTTGTTAATCCCAAACCAGCAATTACAGAAGGCTGGTAGTTGCTGTTTTCTTGTGGAATCCCAAAGCAGCAATGTACACACGAAGGGGTTGATGACAGCAGTGAAATTCCACCGACTCACAACAGAATGCACGAAACAGACATCCTACAAGCATGAATTACTGCTGTGTGCAGTACAACGTGAGTAAACTCTTGTTGCAGGCGCTTACAGTTCTCGTCGGAGTTCACGCGTCCTGAGAAATTGATTATGTGCACTATGCAATGAACAAGACCGGAGTTCATTCCTGCATCACTAGTAGACCAATCAGTCGAGATTCTGTGAGGTACAAGGCCGCTTCCTGTTTGCACCAGCGTAAGTGAAGCAGAAATGTGTTGCACGCACTACTTAAAATGCGTACACATGCCATATCTATGCTGTGCGATGAAATATTCTGTACAATTCTGAATCTGTTGACGTAAAGGCAAATGACGGCTGCACGCTCGCACACAGCGGAAGACACAGCGGCCCATGCACTTGCCGCAGGAAATACAACCCTCTCGTATGAGGGAGCACGGCGACGAAAGCTTCGAAAAAAAAAGCCTTACGCGTTTTTGCGCGTGTTTAAGTTTTCTAGCGCAAAGACGCAGCGAACAAGCTATGGCTATGGGAGTAGGTATAGCCTGGTCACACGTGCATTTTCACGCGTACAGCCGTCCTTGACTTGTGAAACGCACTTCGCCCCGACGAGGACGACGCCATCTACGCTTAACAAAAATTAACAATTAATGATGTCTTCTCCGATCGCACGGGTCGTCTCAATGATGCGTTTTCGAAGACTGGTCCATTCAGTGGCGCGATGAGAGACCGTTGCTCCAAACGCCCACTGTACCTGTCGTACTTACTGTATTTACTGAGCTGTGGGCGTTTATTACGCACATCTTCCTCATCTGTATGTTATCATCATCATCATCCTCGCACTTTTACCTATCCTCCTCTTCGCCTGTATATGTGTTCATCATCATCGCCTGTGTGCTGCGCTGGTTCGCTGACGAGCTCCCGGGCCTAATAAACGTCGTTCCAACCGAGACGTCACAAGTGGTGGAGTGTGCTCTTCGGTCCTACGTCCTCTGGCCGTCCGGTCTGCCTCCTGGAGCTTCGTTCAGGTCGCCGCTTGCGCCCACCGTCAGCTAGCATGCCGCAGGACGTGCAGCCTGGCGCCCCTATTGCCTCCATTCCGACTTCGCAAGTGCCTCCTTCCTTTATCGTCAACAGCGCCCAGCGTGACCCCCATCTCTTCGCTGGTCTTCGCGGAGAGGATGTCGAAGACTGGCTGGACGATTATGAGCGAGTCAGTTCCGCCAATCACTGGGATGATGTTAATAAACTACGCCATGTCTCCTTCTATCTGTCTGGCGTGGCGAAGACGTGGTTCTTTAACCACGAGCCCGAATTGACAGACTGGACTCTCTTCAAGCACCAGCTTCGTGAAGTGTTCGGCACACCGGCTGTTCGGTCCACTCTAGCCAAGAAAAGCCTCGATGCTCGCAAACAACACCTGGGTGAGTCGTACACCTCCTACATCGAGGACGTCCTTGCACTCTGCCGACGTGTGAATTCTTCAATGTCGGAGTCGGACAGGGTACGCCACATTCTCAAAGGCATTGGAACTCTTGCCTTCAATGCACTCGCCACTAAGAATCCGGCTACCGTCGCTGACGTCGTAATCACTTGTCAGCGCCTCGATGAGCTCGAGTCTGTCCGCCTACAGCCCGACATTGACGATGCCCATTCTACGGGGGACCATGACCTACGTACACTGATACGCACGCTCATACGCGAAGAGTTACAATCGATGGGGTTAACCTCACCTTCGACGTATCCCAGCCAACCTTTTGGTGCGTCATTGCGTGACGTTATCAGGGAAGAACTGGCGTCCTTGACCTGCGCTGTGCCAGCACAAGCTCCTGTCCCTCAAGCGTTACCAACTACCGCACGACCGACATACGCGCAAGTTGCTGCCAAGCCTGTCGGCCACGTCACTTCTCCGTTGCCACTACCAACTTACGCGTCGGTTGCTACTGCGCCCACGGTTCACTTCCCGTCATCACCGCCAGAGCCTTCATCGGCCCATCTGACCTCCCTGTCACACGGTACACCGAACACCCCCTACTACCCCCCTTGGCGTCCGTCTCGTCCTACGTGCTATTATTGTGGCTATCGCGGCCACATATCACGCTTTTGCCGCAAGCGCCAGCAAGACGAGCGTCGGGGCTACGATATGTGTGAGCGCGATTTTTACAGTGGGGCCTCTTACCAAGGGCGGCGTTACTCTTCACCTTCGCAGCGCTCTCCATCTCCGCCTGCATCACCTGATGCACGAGGCGCTTACCGTTCGGCCAGACGCCGTTCTCCATCACCCTACCGCCGCTCATCGTCACCACTTAGGCCTGCCTCCCTTACCTCTACCGTTCGCGCGGAAAACTAAGCGATGCAGTTTCCGGAGGAAAAACTGCATACACACACAAGACTGAAATTCCTCCAGCGCGCCCATCCAATATGATTCGTGTGTACGTTGAAGGGGTGCCCGTGGATGCTTTAGTGGATACTGGTGCGGCTTTGTCTGTTATGAATGTTCATTTGTGTTCCCGTCTGAAGAAAGTTAGGACGCCTTACGATGGTCCCACGCTGGTTGCAGCCGAAGGGAACACTATTCGACCTGCTGCCTTCTGTACTGCGCGTGTACTTATCGATGACATTCTCCATCACATACAGTTTGCTGTGCTACACCCGTGCTCTCACCAGCTGATTTTGGGATGGGATTTTCTATCTTCTGCCTCTGCTGCTATTTGTTGTGGGCAGCGTGTGATACACCTTACCGACACCGAACACTTGCTTGGCGAAGAAACCCACACGCCACTTCACCTGACCGCTGCGGAAGATACGGAACTACTCCCAGGACAAATCCATCTAGTTACTCTCCTATCCGACAACATTGACCATGGTGACGTCTTGGTGTTCCCTTCTTCACGTTGCCTTACTAAAGGCATAACATTTACATCAGGAGTTGTTCGATTCCACAATGGATCTGCACTGGTCACTGCCACGAACGCAACTCCAGAAAAAATCCTCCTTCCGCAAGGCACAACCGTTGCATCCGTTGCCGATCTGGAGCCTGTCTGCGTCTTGCCACTTACATCAGTCTCTTCTGGGGACCCATCTTCTGGTGATTCTTCTTCGGCCGCCGCCCTTACAGCAGTCATCAGCAATGACTTGAAACCCGCGCAGACGCAACAGCTGCTGGCTTTGTTGAAAAAGCACGCCAATTCTTTCGACGTGTATTCGTCAACGTTGGGCCAAACAACCGTTGCAGAGCACCGCATTCTGACAGACAAAACATCTATCGTACGGCGCCGCCCATACCGTGTGTCTCTAGCCGAGCGGAAAATCATCGAAGACAACGTCGCAGACATGCTGGAACGCAAGGTAATTCGCCCCTCGGCTAGTTCTTGGTCGTCTCCTGTTGTCTTGGTCCGCAAAAAAGATGGCTCCGTGCGCTTTTGCGTCGATTACCGGGCGCTCAACAAGATAACTCGAAAAGACGTCTACCCTATGCCGCGCATTGATGACGCCCTTGATTGCCTCCAAGGTGCGGAATACTTTTCCAGCCTGGATCTGCGTTCCGGCTATTGGCAAATCCCCATGCACGAAGACGATAAAGAAAAAACGGCGTTCGCAACCCCCGATGGACTGTACGAGTTCAACGTAATGCCTTTCGGGCTCTGCAACGCGCCTGCGACTTTTGAGCGCATGATTGACACCGTGTTGCGTGGCCTGAAGTGGAAGACCTGCCTGTGTTATCTGGACGACATTGTCATTTTTTCATCCACATTTAATCAGCACCTACAACGCTTGGATGAAGTTTTGACGTGCCTCGCCCGCGCTGGTCTTCAGCTGAACACCAAGAAATGCCGTTTCGCCAGCAAAGCCATTAAGATCCTGGGTCATGTCGTGAGCAGGGATGGCATTCAGCCGGACCCTGATAAGACTGCTGCAGTTCTTCGCTTTCCTCGTCCTGACAGACCCAAAGACTTGCGCAGTTTCCTTGGCCTCGCCTCTTATTTCCGTCGCTTTATCCAGAACTTTGCCTCCATCGCAGCTCCATTACACAAGCTACTAGCTTCCGGTGTACCCTTTCTGTGGTCCCAGGAATGCGAATTGGCATTTGCACGCTTGAAGGACGCCCTCACCTCTGCACCTGTGCTTTGCCATTTTGATGAGGCCGCACCGACTCTCCTACACACAGACGCTAGCGGCCGCGGTATAGGTGCTGTTCTTCTGCAACGCGACAACTCTTCGCGAGAGAGAGTCATTGCATACGCCAGCCGTGTACTCAGCGCTTCCGAAAAGAACTATACGATCACTGAGCAAGAGTGCCTGGCTATTGTTTGGTCGATACAGAAGTTTCGCCCTTATCTCCACGGCCGCCATTTCACCATCGTTACGGACCACCACGCTTTATGCTGGCTTTCCACGCTCAAGAACTTGTCTGGACGCCTGGGTCGCTGGATTTTACGCCTCCAAGAGTATGATTTCGAAATCATATACAAGTCCGGGAAGAAACACCAAGACGCCGACGCTCTTTCTCGCTGCCCGCTTCCTACGGCCCCGCTCGACGCCTCTGCAATCGCTTCGCACGTCACCAGTTCGACCGACACTGCTACGGTTTCCTCCCTGGCCTCTATGTACGAACTGCCTTTCGACGATGATCAGCCACTCGCCTCTCGTCAGCTGGCTGACCCGTACTGTCAACGCTTCATTGATCACCTCTCTGGGGCTTCTCGTCCACCTAACGCGCGCCTCCGTCGCCAGCTCGCGCACTTTAAGCTGGACGATGGCGTGCTGTATCGCCGTATTTACCATCCTGACGGGCAACGCTGGGTGCCAGTTCTACCACGCTCTCTCCGACTTCGTGTCCTCAACGCCTTTCACGATGATTTGACAGCTGGCCACCTTGGGTTCCATAAAACCTATGACCGCATTCGAAGTCGTTTCTATTGGCCTGGCCTTTCTGCTAGCGTCGCCAGATACGTCGGTTCCTGCTCTCCCTGCCAGCGTCGCAAGCTCCCAACATCTGCTCCTGTCGGCCAATTACAGCCGCTTCCGTGCCCTGCAGCCCCGTTCGAGGTTGTTGGGATCGACCTTTACGGGCCCCTTCCGGTCACTACTGCTGGCAATCGATGGATAGTGACTGCCGTCGACCATCTGACGCGCTACGCTGAGACAGCTTCTGTGCTTACTGGCTCTGCTTCGGAAGTTGCTCACTTCGTTCTTGAAGCCATTATTCTACGCCATGGTGCTCCTCGTGTACTGCTCAGTGACCGTGGAAAGGCGTTCCTTTCCCAACTGCTAAACGAAGTTCTTCAAGCCTCCGGCACAGCCCACAAGACAGCTTCTAGCTATCACCCCCAGACTAACGGCCTGACCGAGCGGTTTCATCGCACCCTTGCCGACATGATCGCCGCTTATATTCAACCAGACCACAAAAACTGGGATGTTCTTTTACCATTCGTCACTTTCGCCTATAACACGGCCGTGCAGCGCACAACTGGCTACTCGCCATTTTACCTCGTTTATGGACGCTCCCCTACTTTCTTTCTGGACGTTTCATTCTTCAACTCCAAGGCTAATACATCTCTATCATCGTGCGAAGAGTACATTTCCCGACTCGACCACTGTCGCCAGCTTGCTCGCCTGAACACAGAGGCCAGACAACAAGACCGGAAAAATATTTACGACGAATGCCATCGCGTTGTATCTTTTCGACCTGGTGACGAGGTCCTGCTCCTGACTCCTGTTCGCACCCCTGGTTTATGCGACAAATTCCAGCCACGGTTTATCGGGCCGTACATAGTCCTTGGACAGACTTCGCCTGTCAACTATCGCGTCACTCCTCTTGACGCCCCCGCAGACCGCCGTTGCCGCAATACCGAGGTTGTCCACGTCTCCCGCATGAAGCCCTTCACGCGGCGTGCCTCGACACCTTGACGGCCGGCCAGGATGGCCGCTTTCACGTCGGGGGGAAATTAGTGTGGGCGTTTATTACGCACATCTTCCTCATCTGTATGTTATCATCATCATCCTCGCACTTTTACCTATCCTCCTCTTCGCCTGTATATGTGTTCATCATCATCGCCTGTGTGCTGCGCTGGTTCGCTGACGAGCTCCCGGGCCTAATAAACGTCGTTCCAACCGAGACGTCACAGAGCTTACTTAAATTTAGTGTTTATTGAATTTCTTCAGAAGCACACGCACACGCAAGAGGGGAGGGGGGGGGCGGACCCATGTCTTTAATATACATGTATAGAGTCTGCTTAGTCTACCGATATTGATTATCGATCACGTGGCGTAGAGGAAAGCCCCCCCCCCCGGTCGGGCCGGTGAACCCCCCCGAAAAAAATTTCTGGCTACGCCCCTGGATGGAATCCTATTCAAGAGGTAATAATTTGGTGATACATGGGGTCAAGTGCCATGAGAGCGAAGACTTGAGAGCAGTTATAAATTCAATTGCAGGCAGATTCAAACTCTCCATTCCCAGTAAAGGGGAAGTCGAGTGCACATGATTAAAGGCAAAGCAGATGCTGAGGCTCCCCTACTAGTGCGTTTCACCAAGAGAGAAATAAGAGAAAAGTGGCTTGCGAAACAAAACACGCTGAAACATGAGAACATTTACATTAATGAAATTCTGACACCTCAAGCCAAGAAGCTTCGGTGGATGGAAAAGCGCCTAGCAACTGAAAAACACTACAAATCTGTTTGGGGGCGAAACGGTCGTATATTTGTTAAGAAAATTGAAGGTGTCCCAGTTATTCTTGTTGAGAACGAAGCGGACCTGCGCAAGATAACGGGATGACTGAAAGTGTATATTCAATTTGTGAATGGATGAAGATACGCCGGGAATAGGTGTCAGTTGAATATTGTATAAGTTATGATCTTATATATGTGAATGTGAGAAGTCCTCACAAGAATTCGAACATGTTACAAATGTACTTGAAGAATGTTTTAGCTTTTCTGTAGGTTATAATATTTATAGAGATAATTCATTCAGTTCTGTGATAGCTGCTATCATTTTAGTTTTTTTTTGAGGGCTCAATGTGAGTGGGCCTGATTGCTGTCTCTATAATATACAGAATTATCAACTGTATGCCTTGTGCAGAGAAGGCAAACGTGGAGGAGAAGTGTTAGTATTTGTGAGAAACTGCTGGTTTTGTGAATGCTTGAAAGTAGAATTTGATGAAGCGGAAATTATAGCGCTTTATCTTTCAAAGAATGAAGAATGGTTAGTTTGTGCGATATGCAGACTTCCTAGCAAGAATATTGCAGTTTTTTTAGAGGAGCTTGCTAGATTCCTTAAAAGGTATGCAGTAAATAAACGTGTGATTCTCACAGGAGATTTAAATATTGACATTTCGGTAACTAATAAAGTAGGTGTAAGTGAGTACTTAACGTTGTTGGCCAGTTTTGGATTGGAGAATAAAATTCAGGGATACACGCAAGAATAATTTCTTGGAAGTAAGTTTACACAGACATGCATTGACCATATCAGTACAACCGTAACGCAACAGGAAACGCTCGGCTGTATTATTAATGAAGAAGTTGCTGATCATTATTTTCTTTCGCTTACGTTGTTAAAAGAAAGAAAAATGGAGGCACGGGAACTACCTGCGGAAAGGCTTGTAATTAACAGTCAAAAGGTAGATAAACTAATTAAGTTGTATGACTGGAATTCCCTGTTGCTGCACAATCACCTATATGCTTACAAATTGCTTGTAGAGCCACTACAATCTATTTACACGGACTCGGAAACCAAGGTGAGGCTGAAATGGCGAAATGAGGCAAGTCCTTGGATAAACAAGGAAATTATTGCGCTATCCTACACTAAGAGTAAACTTTTACAAAGGTGCAATGAGCACCCTGATGACTTTGGACTCCGAGAAGAATTTAGGGAACTGCGAAATAAAAAACAGCAAAAATGCGGCTGGCAAAAAAACCAGTACCAGCTAAATAAATTTTCGGCATGCAGTAGGGATGCAAAAAAAAAAAAAACACACACACACATGGAAATTAGTGCAAACCACCATAGGAAAACCATCCAAGAAAAGCATTGATGATACTTTAAAACAGGCCTTTCCCGATAAGAACAAGGTAGAATTGGCCACTGAGTTCAATAAGCATTTCGTAGAATATGTTACCTTCTTGTGTAGACAGGGAAGGAAAATGGCAAACGCTACTGCAGTTGCTTCGTGCATTCATTCAGCTCACATGCCTACTGTCACTGAGCCGGAATTATGGGATGTGTTGAAAACAATGCCAATAACAAAATTACCGGGCTATGATAGTGTTAGGATGAAGGATCTCATAGTGCATTTTGACAAACTTAAAACTGTATAACTTTTCCTTATCAACGAAACTTTAGTCACTGGTCAAATTCACAAGTACTTGAAAATAAGGGTAATAAAATGATTGCACAAAAAAGGCTCCAAAAAGGATAATAATTATAGGCCAATCGTAATCTTGTCCTCCACCGCTTGTATCATGGAAAAAATTGTACATGTTAGCATGACCTAATTTCTTCATAAGTACCATCTACTAAATGCAGGCCAATATGGTTGCCGCAAAGGCAAAAGTACAGTAAACCTACTAGAGGATTTTCATGACCTAGTCTGGAAAGAAATTCATAAAAATAACATTGTCTTTACACTGTTTATTGATTTGCAAAAAGCCTTTTATCACCATCTATCTTTCACCATCTATCTAATAACCATCTATTATTTTAAAAACTCGACAATATTGGTTTCAGAGGTCTCTACATGGCGTTCTTTAATGGGTATTTTGCTGATCGAGCCCAATGTGTCCAACTAGGCGGATTATACAGCTCAATTTTGAACGTTTCGACAGGTTTCCTGTAGGCTCAATTTTAGGACCCTTGTTACTTAATATTTACGTAAATGGTATGATGTGTCTTCCATTGAACTCACAACTGTTTTTATACGAGGATGATACTGCCCTGGCGATACCAACCGAAACATATGAAGAAGCCTCCGACAGGATGCATCAGGATGTGCATCTTCTGATAGAAGGGTTAAGCGCAAATCAGATTTTTGCTAAAACTTCAAAAACCTGCCTACTTTGTTTTCATAGTCCATATAAAGAGTTTTGAAGATGCTCAAATATATACTTTCATGAGACGAACTGTGCGTGCTGCTCATGCCCACCCTTGGGGCTTAAATATAATTTCAAATATCTTGGTAACACATTTGACGAAACACTGTCGTGCAACTTACATATTGAAGAGTTAGCGAAACGCTTACGCCTAGTGTGTGTTTATATATTAGCTCTACGATCTATTTGTAGTGTATCGGTAAAAAAATGGTATTAAGGGATAATACGATACGGATTAACAATTTACGGAACCACATCTTTATATAAATTAAACACACTAAGCGGCATACTGCACAGAATTGCAACCAATCTCGCCTACGGAACTATCACGATAAGTCAGCTAGACCCAGTATGGAACATTTTAACATGCTACCTGTACACAAGCAATTTATCTTTGACATAATATACAAGCACTTCTTTCACAGCTCCTTTAAAATCTGCTACATTAAAGTACGGCCTCTCCGTCATTCGGAAAAGTATGTGATAACCCGCACCTTCACCTCTTATGACAAAAGAACCGGCACCTACTATGTTCCTTATTACTTCAATAAAATACGAACCCTCCCGAGCATTACCGGATTAAAAGACCTTAAGAAGTTTCTTCGACCTTGGTTGAACGATCATATAGAATGAAGTAATTTACTTTTTGCCATGTTCCCAATGTCTTCATTTCGTGTATGAAAGTGTGCACGGTAGAAAATTTACTATCATTTGTACTGTTGGTTCTTGTTTGTTTGTTCGCATGTCGCAAAAGCAATTGCTGCGTATTTGGTTGATTTTTTTTGTTTTTCTACTATGATTAATTCGCTGGTGTGTCATGTGCTCAACCTGGCTTCCCTGCCCTGCACACAAGCGGGAGCACGTATGCAGGCTGGAACACGTTGTACGAACTGAATTTAATAAAATATGGTATTATTATTATCCATCCATCCCGAGTATTGGTGGAAAAAAAGCAGGGAAAATATTGAGATGACCGGATCCGTTACAGGCATGCGTATTGGTACAAGGTATACTTTCTGTGGCAGCAGGGCCAAGGCTAGGGAGTCGAAGCTCGTACATTAGGACTTTTCAAACATTGGCCATGACCCAACCACGACATTCGAGCTCCCGCAACGCTACCGCCTTTCTGAGACTTTGCGTGCGAGGTTGTGCTTGACCGTCGTTTGTGATCTGTTCCTTTCCCTTCTTTTTACCCCACTCCCCTGTATGGGCCTTTGTGTCTGTCCTTTTCTGGTACAAATTTATCACTCCATAAAAAGCTGATAAGTTAGGCTGCTGAGCACGTGCAGGCGGGATCGACTCCCAGTCACGCCGGCCACATTTGGATGGGGGTGAAATGCGAAAACACCCGTGTACCTAGATTCAGGTTTACGTGAAAGAACCCCAGGTGGTCCAAATTTCCGGAGTCCCCCACTACGGCGTGCCTCATAATCAGATCGTGGCTTTGGCACATAAAACCCCACAACTTAAATAAAAAAAAACTGATAAATTACTTTTTATTATATTAACAATGTATCGATGGCATAATGACGCTAAATTCGGAAAATAAGTTATCCTAGCTGATTTGTAGCTGATCAGACGATATTTCGTTGAACTAAAAATAGCCGACACAGCTGAGTATGCTTTTGTCAGTGTCCTTCCAGCAGTGATGGCTGGAGCGGCATAGATAGGTGTGCTCTACTAAGAAAGCGCCTTGAAACTCGTACCGAGGTTACAGTTCCCTCTTGATGCTTGTAACAAAATCAACGACGAGTCGTAGCTATGACAAACGCCTATGGTTGCTGGTCGGCGCCGCGCGCCGTTTGCTGAGAGAGTTTGCTGAAGGCGGAGTTTCAAGGACGAAGCTGTTGTGATGGTAGTACACGGATTGTCAAGGCTTCGCTGAAATGGGCTGGAAGGCACCGTCGTCTTGGGCATATTCCACTCAAACAAACAAGATTGACAGGTGCGTCGGTTGGAGCAGCCTGACATAGATGCATGTATTCTGTGATATTCTATGATAAGACTGATAGAAATCGGGCCCCTCGATTTCCGTATGCCTTTCCTTATATAGCCTTAGTGAATGAGTTTTCAATTCAGCTTCATCGAGATCTATACAACAGAATATAGCAACACTACTTAGAATCGGAAGTTGATGAGTTTCCACTACTCTCAGAATACCGCAGTATAGCACTCTGTTTGATTAATAAATTGCACATCGTGCTGTATTGCTTTCAAATAACAAAAATGTAAGCGACTGGTCTTTTTGGACATTAGATGCACCCTGTCTAATAAAGTGAAGGTACTTTGTAATGAGTTATAATTACTGCTGACTTCTACTTGTCGGTTGTTTAATTATGTGGTATAATTTGTCTTCGGAGAGTATATATTCTAGACCACTATTGTTCGCGAACGGTTATTGCTTCACCTAAGAGTGCACATTGTTGACACATTTACATCACGTTGCTTCCTATTTTGCAATATTCTCTAAAGAAACCAAGTGTAAAAAAATAAATCACCAGCGATTTCCCTGACGAGAAAATAGGAATAATTGCAGCTTTTTGCGTGTTTACCTGACCTACCACTTTTCTTTCCCTTTCGTATTACTTATCCTTTCCTTCCCTTCTACTTTTTCTTCCCTTTCGTGCAACTTTGGATCCTCGGCTACGGAAGCCCTCACGGTCGGGTCGGCACGTCTATGGGTTAGGTCGAGAACGGTGGACCAAGTCTGATGTCTCGAGTTTGCTCGGCGGCGTGGTTAGCAGCATTCGCCCGTCAATGCCGCTTGCGATTCTTCGAAATTAAATTGCTTCAAAATTAAATCTCTCCGTTACGTAAGACAATGAACGGCTCATACTACCTCCAGCAATTACTCGCACCCCCGTAAACGTGGCGTCCCCATTACGACTATACAGAAGAAAAGTGACATTCTACGCTGGAATGATACGCGGCAAAAGAGCCAGCTATAGAAAGAAGACGACGACGAACGCGGGAGCAGTGGCACGAGCGCCTGCCGAGCATGAGCCCGAGTGCCACCCGAGGGGCGCCAACAAACCAGCTGCGGAAGAAGACGACGACGCTCGAGCACATGTTGATGATGATAGGGTTCCGGGTACACCGACCCCGACACAAGTGAGCCTATACAAGCTGTTGGAACAAGCGCGACAAAGAAGTGGACGAAGCGCGTGCTTGGGACCACGCGCTACAGCAGCTATAGGCACCGGGCGCGGGATGAATTTGGACCAGTGGCGCCTTCATGCGGCGGCGCCGCGAATGTAATGGCATGTGGCGGCCGGGCCGCACGCAGCAGGCGCTGCCTTGAAACCAAGTCTGATCAAACATGTTGCGTTTTTGGGTGCACCAACAGTTACTGAAACATGACTGAAGCTGGTTAGGCCATTCAATTCAATCGTTGTTCATCGCGGCCTCGCGGCTTTCAGGCGGAAAGTCTGTATAATGTACGGTCTGTAGGCAACAGCGCGTACAGTGCTCAGCAATTGAAACGCGACACTCGAATCGTATGGTCGCCAGCGCTTTTTGCACTGACTGTAAGCGCTGGGGACGCCAAACTGATGCATTGTGGTGTAGAGTGAAAGCGAGAACCTTCGTAACGCATTATGACTGCATTTGGTCCCACGGCGCTCACCTCTGGCGCGGAAAAAAAAAAAACGGCGGCAGCCGCGCGCTGCCAGCGCTTGAATCGCTGGGCGCTGTACATTTCCGACGCTGATTTGCTATGGTCTAGTTGTTCTAACCTTAATAAAGGAGTCGTTCATACGCAAGAGCTTCGTGTCCCACTTGCCTGTCTTCACCTCCGCAGTGTAACGGCTCCGGAGCTTGGGCACCGAAGGCGAACACTCAGATTTTTAGTCATTTTGCCGTCTTATCAGTGTATCAGCTTTCATTTTAATGTACATTTTCCTTCCTAGCAATTCCCAACTCTGGTTGCGTCCGTCACATGATTGTGCTGTGCATCGACGGCGAACGCCGACGCAGTGGCATGTTCACACTCGCCGCCACCGACGGCTCCCGTCGCGCTAAGCTATATAAAATCGGCCGTGACTGAATATTGGGCTATAGTTTATAATCAATTAAGAATGGGGAAGCATTGCAAAGATAAAAGAACTACAACGGACAGAGAACGGGAACTTACTGGCACATGTGCGATCGGTGAAGCAGCTCAAGAAACAGAATGAAGACGTATGTCTCCTTTTTTTTCTGTTCATAATTTTTGTGTTCTTCGCCTATTTACATGATCAAATACGCGAGCATGTTAACGCACACAGCAAAATAACATCTGGAATATAACTGCTGGAGTTCCACGTCTTAGCTTGCTGCGGTGAGCTCCAATCGCGTGGTGCATTTGCATCGGAATTTGCTCTCGTTTTCTGTTCTATATACTACCTGATACCACGAATGTGATCTGCCTCGTACAAGTGACGACCTTTCTCAGAAGCAGACACACGAAAATGCGTTTTCCGGTGCGTCAGCCCTTAAAACCCGCAGTACCAAATCACTGAAAGCACCGAGCGCTTTCGTCAAGTCGTCTGCTTCACATGCCAGTGCTCCGACAGCTGCCGTTCACGGCACTGTTCGCCAGCATATCGCCGGCGCGCCGCTGGCGCCATACGACGGCCACCCGGTGCCTATACCCACGGAGTCGTTTCTCGGTTTATTCATAATAAATCCTTTTCCTATGGAAAGGGAGGCTTGATTTCCTTCAAGTGGTGCCGAAACTCATCGGAACAGCGAACTACATCGATGGTACCAAAGTAATAGCCTTCCTGCCTACCGATTCATCGTACCGACCTTTGGCTGCTCATCGCGGAGTCCAACCATGGAAGCGCTCAAGCTCAAGCGCAAAGCCGAGAGATCGCAGCTAACGCGGCTTATTAACGACATCGAATCAACGCTTAGCCAAGGCAGTGTTGCGGAAGAGCTGCTTTGCATCCTGAGCGAACGCCTCAATCATCCATACAATCATCAATCAGCCATGCGGAAACAATGTGTGACCCAAGGTTGATGAAATCGACCGCCGGACCCCAGACATTCTCTAAACAGGTACAACTCGAGATGACCGGAACTGGCACGTCCAAACGGCTCATATACCTACAAACAGCTGTTGCTTGGGCAGCCGGCCAGGATAGTAAAATGCTGGTTCGGGTTTTATTGGATGGAGGCAGCCAGCGCACTTTCGTGACCGAGCAATTGGCTGAGAACCTAATTGTCAAGTTCTCGATCGCGAGTGTCTTACAGTAGGATATTTTGGAGGGCATCATGACGAAAAGACTTTCCGACGAGTGTCTATCACTCTGAGTTCAGTGCATAGTTGCAAGACACTGTTGATCGAAGCTCTCGTCACGACCAAGATCTGCGACCAATCCATTCCGCGACCGAGTGGAGACTTTACTGACAAGCTCGAGCACCAAGGTTATTACTTCACCGATAACGATCAAGCTGAAAGCCCAAAAGCTGTCGATGTCTTAATCGGCAGTGACTATTAGTGGGAATTTGTCACGGGCAACGTACGGAATTTGGAGAACGGACTTAAAGCTGTCGAGACTTCCTTACGCTGGACTCTGCACGGACCAGTAGCCTCTTGTGCTACCGACACACACTGCAAGGAGACAATAGTACTGAAAGCGGCAGTGGAAGAAGTTAAGATCACCACAGATAATTACTGGGACCTAGAAATTATGAGGATTAAACCCGAGGGACATAACAAGACACAGGACGCAGACCCGTTTTGGACTTCGTCAAAAGCACAGTCAAGATGGAGAATCGTCGCTACGTAGTTTCATTTCCATGGAAACCGACAATTCTCAACCACAACAATCGATAAAACGCACATACGTTTTTAAATCAACTTCGTCGAAAGCTACGCCGATGCCCTCAGCTTCTGCAAGAATATGATGGTGCCATACGTAAATACGCTAAAGAGGGTGTAGCCGAGAAGGTCACTGACGATAATACAGAAAACCCAGTGTATTATATGCCACACCATGCAGTAATCCGCGAGGACCGTACTACAAGAGTAAGGGTGGTCTTCGATGCTTCTTCACATGAAAAAGGAGAGCTCTCGCTCAACGACAGCCTGTACTGCGGACCAAACCACAATGCCGATCTCATAGGACTGCTACTTCGCTTTATAAAGCATCGCATTGCTTTAGTAGCAGACATCGAAAAAGCGTTTCTGCAAATAAGCATCACCAGCACAGACCGAGACGCTTTGCGCTACCTGTGGTTGGAGAAAGCACCCAAGCCAGATCAACCGTTGTCTAACGTTGGCATCTGGCGTATGACCAGAGTACCATTCGGCACGACCTGTAGTCCCTTTCTTTTGGCGGCGACCATCCGTCATCATCTGGATCAAGCGTCGTCTGCTTACCCCGAAACTACAAAAAGGCTGTGGGGTTCCATATACGTTGACGACATTTTAACAGGAGCGGAATCCGTTGAAGACGCGTCCAAACTGCGGTCAGAAACCACCGAGATATTCGCAAGTGCCTCTATGACGCTACATAAGTGGGCTTCGAACGACCCACGCGTTCTTGGCACAGAATCGACGCAACCTCCGGAGTTACCTCTCGGACAACTGACAGGAGTACTGAAAGTCCTGGGATTCCTATGGCATCCTGACACCGACGTACTGTCGTTTAGACCGGGAAACGCTATAGAGTTTGTTCAACAAAGAACTGTTACCAAGCTGTTCATCCTACAAGTGACCTCTCGCCTATACGACCCTCTCGGTATGCTGACTCCTTTTACAATAAGGATGAAGATATGTTTTCAAAACCTTTGGAGAAAAGGCGTTGACTGGGAAGGACCTTTGCCACTGGACGCTCTACACGAATGGAAGAGTTGGTGCAATGAACTTCCACAGCTCTGTGACAAAGAAATTCCTCGGTACTACCGACAGGGCGTACATGGGCTTGGCGACAAATACGCACTCCATTTTTTCGCTGACGCCAGTAAATCAGCCTACGGTGCCGTTTGCTACATTTGCATAGCAGGCAGTACGAACGACAAAAGCTCTACGATAGTGTTGTGCAAGTCCAGGGTGGCCCCAATGAAAGAGACAAGCCTTGCCGCCAAACTCGAACTACTAGCCTGTCTTGTCTCAGCACGAATGTACGAGTACGTGCGTCAAGTGCTATCCGAGGACATTACATCAGTGCAGTTTTGGACTGGCTCAATGATAGCACTGTACTGGATTACCGGCGATCCTAATAGATGGAAAGACTTCATTCGCCATAGGGTAACGGAGATTCAGAGTAAAACAGACATCACATTGTGGAGACACTGCCCTGGAAAGCAAAATCCTGCTGATTTTTTGACAAGAGGAGTTTCGGCCCGTGAATTGCCAACAAACTCAGCCGGGTTGGCAGGACCCCATTGGCTTACTTGTGAAGAGAATGAATGGCCACCACACCGTAGACCAAACTCAACCGATATTCCACCGAGTATCACGGAGGAGCGTACTCATCGGGTACCATGCTTGCAAGTCACCACGCAAACAGAACCACCTATTATGGACATTCACAACTACAGCTCTCTTACTCGACTACACCGTGTTACAGCTTGGATACTGCGATTTAGCTCGAAGTTGAAGCGGAAAAGTGTGTCCCGGAGAGCCCTGAATGCAGAAGTGCAAGCCGGCGAACTATACTGGATAAAGAAGGTTCAAAGCTCAGCCTTTTCTCCTGAAATTGACCACGTCTCCAAAGGAGTTCAACATATAAAGGATTCTATACTGCGGGACGTGACATGCTTCCTCGACAATGGAGTTCTTCGAGTCGCAGGACGCCTACAATACAGTAAGAAATAATACGATGAAAAACATCCAATCGTCTTACCAAAGGACCACTATTACTGCGAGCTCCTCGTCATGCAGCACCATCGGCAGCTTCTTCATGCAGGAGTTCGGGATACACTTGTACAAATAAGGGAAAGATTTTGGATATTACGAGGACGGCAGCTAGTCAAGAAGGTCATCAGAGGATGCATCGTGTGCCAACGCTACAGCGTCAAAGCTTTCTCCGAAGTGACTGCACCATTACCACCTGAAAGAGTAACCGCTTCGGAACCCTTTCAAGTAACAGGACTAGATTTCTCCGGTCTCCTCTACGTTAAACATCCAAATGACTACGCCAAAGGGTATATTTGCCTGTTCACGTGCGCCGTGATTAGAGCTGTTCACCTCGAACTAGTAGAAGACATGACCGCCACAAGCTTTCTCAACGCTTTCCGACGCTTTGTGTCGCGGCGGGGACTTCCTTCTGTTATATATTCCGACAACGCCTTAGCATTCAAGAAGAGCGAGAGAGCTTTCGAGATTGTGGTAGTCATTGAGAAACGAAGAAGTTTGTAACTTCATCGCGAACCATCACATAAAATGAAAATTTATCGCCGATCATGCACCGTGGTGGGGCGGTTTTTACGAGAGACTTATCAGGTCGGTCAAGCTGACGTTGAAGAAGTGCATCGGCAAGGAATATCTTACGGAGAAACAGCTACAAACAACTTTAACTGAAGTAGAAGCTGTGATCAATTCCCGGCCAATCACATACGTTTATAGCGACTGTCGAGATCTGGAACCCCTCTCCCGGCTCACTTTCTCATTGCAAAGCGAATATCTGCACTTCCCAACCTAACACGCGGCGAGATCACAGCCAATGGTCGCCATATACTACCTATGTGCGAACAACGAGAAAAAACTCGAAGAACTTTCTGGGAACGTTGGTCCAAAGAATACCTCTCGGAGTTAAGAACAATGTCAAGCTCCAAGTCAATGACACCGTTCGACAGAATTAAGAAAGGTGACCTCGTCCTTCTACAAGTGCCCAGCAAGCCCCGGCAACTATGGAGCATTGTTCGAATACAGGAGCTCCATAAAGGAAGGGATTGCAAGACAAGAACCTGTACCTTGAGACTACCGGGCGGATCTACCGTTAAACGGGTCGTTCAACACCTGTACCCACTGGAATCAAATTTTTTGTGAACTTCTGCGCGCGGGGCAGTTGTTGGAACAAGCGCGACAAAGAAGTGGACGAAGCGCGTGCTTCGGACCACGCGCAACAGCAGCTATACCCACGGAGTCGTTTCTCGGTTTATTCATAATAAACCCTTTTCCTATGGAACGGGAGGCTTGATTTCCTTCACAAGCTTCGCTTGAAAAACTTAATTTGAGCAGGGCCAACCAAACTGAATTACCTAGAACTAGTAGATGTTAATTCATTCTACGTTTTCTTACTCGGTTATTATAAATAGATAACGAACATGCCGAAGGTGATTTCAAGATTTGTTTCTAGCATTTGCCGCTGACTAGAGAAAGAAAGCCAATTAGTCGAACTTTGACACAATAACTGATTACACAAGTAGAAATATAGGAAGCATACTTAAAATTGTGAATTGGGTTAATATGAGCACGTGCCAGAGAATTTTCAATGAACATTGTCAAGTACTATATTACCTCTGGGTACTGCAATATTCATGGATATCAAGATATAGAGCGCTTCTCTCTACACAGTCCCCAGGTCATAAAGCATTTGTTGCTTTTTGAAACAAAGTGCCGACTTGAATTGTATGATTTACAATCCTCAAACTGCAAAGTGGGGTATGAGAGACGCAGTAGAGGTGTGTTCCGGTTTATTTTACACCGCATGGGGTTCTTTAACGTGCAACCAAATCTACGCATACGAATGTTTCAGCACATTGGCCGTACTGAATCGTCACCGCCACAAGCAGGGATCGAACTTGTGACTTCATGCTCAGCAATAGACACCATGGTCATTGAGCCAACAGCGAGTAAGCACTAAGCTCAAATGGAAACGTTTTTTGGGACGTTGACTCGAATGTGATCCGATTTAACTGCTGTTGGAATGAAAGAATGATGCAAAGAAAATTAGCTAACGTTTCATCAGCACAAGCATAGGTAGTATGAACGAGCACAATTCGACAACGCAGCGGAGGGTAGATACCAAGAAAGCAAAGTGTAAATACCTTTCTTGCATCTCTTTCTCGGTAACTGGTACGGGCGCTCACTGTTATGCAGAGCAGCACAAGCGCTAGAACTGTGACTGAACGACAGGCACCAGCACTGTACATGCTAGTAAGGCACATTGCTTACTATTGATGCCGGTTACTTCCAAGAGAAATATGAGAAATACGCTCTCCTTATAAACGAACTTATATAACATATAAAGGAACATACCCGCTTATAGCCCAGCGAACGCAAATGCTCCAAGCAGTACATCATCATACATTCGTTTTACATGTCATGACCCAAGTTCCCCACGCAGGAGCCAAATTGAAAAAAATTATGCATATGTCAGCGTAAACTTTTCAGTGATTCGTGGCGACTGACAAAGCGGAAACGATTTAAATACATGTACTTTTCTCGGCAAAATATAGTGGCTATTGCTTACTTTAAATATTTGGTCTCACATCAGATGGATCTGCTTAATATAGTAATTATGTACATTCGAAAAAGCATCAGCAGGAAAGTTAATACAGGACCTCATCTTTGACGCTTGTGCCCGCACAGGTCACTGCGTGGCTTATTTGCTAATACGAGCTACAGTACCACGCCAAACTTTCCTTATATGTCAAGCAAACTAAATACACGGAGACTATAAAACAAGCGTAAGGTCACTTTTACTGCCTTTTACCTCATACACGCATGCATTGACTTGTTCTAATGTGCGCTCGCAAAGATAAGGCACCCTAAGCTATTCGCATATTCTCGGACGATTCCTTTGCTGTGAATAAGTATCTTCTTCTGCCACACTTTTTTTTCGCCACTCCGCAACACAAGCTTTTTCACGTGTATGTGGTCTAATTTATGAGTTTAGCGCATCCGAAAGAAGTGCACTGAGAAAGAAATTGCTCCGAACTGAGAGCAAATACTCACTTTGTCTGGTGCAGCCAACCAACTCTGTTACATCATGAAAAGTGACCATGTAGCTGCCGGCTAATAAAAATCGACATTTTCAATTAGTCCTAAATTAGGAGTATTACGCGCCAAACTGCGATCTGATTATGACGTACGCCGTAGTGGGGCGCTCCAGAATAATTTTTATAACCTGGGTGTCACAGACCCCGGTGAACGAGGCGCAGACGCCGGACTAAATTCCAAAGCCGACTTATCAGCTTCCGAAAATAATCCCACGAAAGCAAGGACAATTAAGAGTGGGCCCTCTGGTGCGCCAGCGAACGCCGGTTGCTGCCCAAAGACCGAGTCAGAGCCCAGAGTTGTCAAAACACAACAAAATATATTCTTCACACAAAACAGTTACACGCACACTTGCACACTTAGGCTAGACACAACACAATACAAATCAGATGGGTATTAACAAACACAAGAAAATAATTCACGACAAGCACTAAGAGTCCAAAACGTAAAGTACAAAATAAATAGGAACACTAAGTGTCCAATCGTATTCACCGTGCTGGTTGGTCTTGGAGTCAGACGATCTCGGCGTAGCTCGCGCAAATCTCGAAGAAGGAACTTCTTCCGGAAATGCAGATGCTCGATGAACCCGTCGATTAGCTTGCCGGGGACTCCCCTTCTTCAGCAGTGTGATGTGTGGTGCGCGACGATGATATTTGTGGTGTGCGACAAGGTGCGGTGCATTTCAAACAAGAAGCAGACGACAAGGAGAGCGCGCGCCGATCTACCGCGCCGCGCCGAAAACGACGACGCCGAAGAGCGGCCAGCGCGTGAACACGTGGCACAAGAAAAGAAATCAAAAGAAAAAAAAGCCAATCCAATCACAAAAGAACACGGAGCCTCGAGCAGCCAATCATAAATCGACGAATCGACCAGAGCAGCAGAAAAAGGAGCCGCGCTGGCAGTAGGGGGAGGAGTTCCAGAAGCAACACCATGACAAGGTCGGCCACCGGATCGGGAGTTGAAGACGGCCGTCGGGTTCCGGACCCGAGCCACCAGGACTTCACCCGGCTGGGGCCTCCTGCCAACCCTTTCCTGGGAGTCGCCACTCTTCCTGATCGTCAACCGCTGCCCGAGGCCGGCAAGCGACTGCGCCCGTGGGCAGGACGAGAGCTGTCGGGCTACGGGCCCGAGCTCCACGGCCAGCTGCCCGGCCAGAACGCCGCCGCCGTCAACCCCTGCTGCCAAGCTGCCTGCCTTCCCGGGAATCTCCACCCTGCCCGATAATCTACTACTGCTGCCCGAGGCCGGTGAGCGTCTGCGTCTACGAGCCCGAGTGCCACGATCGGCTGCCCGACCAGAACGCCACCACCGTCAACCCGTGCTGCCGAGCCGCCTGTCTTCTCCCACCGAGCCAGAGCTGCCACGCTCTGGTAGCTTGTACGACGTTCCGACAGCGACCTTCTGGTGAGACAAACAACGCTTCTATCGTCGTCTCCGCTTCGCCGCATCGAGACTCTAGTGCATACTCACACCCGCAGCCTGCCCGAACTTGCCCGAGATCAGTAAGCGTTCTAGCCACATGTGTGTTGTATTATGAGTTCTTTTTGAGTGTTTATTTTATGGGGTTTTTTTTCTCGTTCTAGTTACATTAAACGTTTTGTGTGTGCGTTCCACAAACGGCTTTGTCCCCAATTGGGTTTTTGTCCCCGATTGGGCTTTGCCCTTAATGGGGTTGTCCCCCAATTGAACCGTCTGCAGTCACGCTGCATCACAAATTGGCGTCCACGACAGCACAAAGCCGTTTGTTTGGATTCTCTTGCTAATTCTAACAGTTTAAAAACATGGCTAGCACGCGAGAGCTGTTAGCTTTAGCGGAACGCATGGGGCTTGAGGGAGCAGAGCTAAAAGCGTGGTTCGCCGAGCGGCAGGCGCGAGCGCGAGAAGAACGCGCTGCGGAGCGAGAAGCGAAAAGAGAACAGCTTGAGCGCGAGGCACGTATTTTGCAGTTGCGTCTCAAGGTCGCAGAGGCGGAACGGGCACGCTCCCTGAGAGAGATTCGCGAACTGGAGTCCCATACAAGCTTTATTGAGCAAGCGTTTGACGCGGGATCCAGGCTCAGCAGTTCGAAATCTCTGTCTAGGGAGTGCCCCGAACGCCGTCACGGGTTTTTGTGCACTGAACAAGAGGGCAGCAGAGAAATGAACAGGATAATAAGCAGCCTGGAGGCTGAGGATAGCTAAGGGAGCAGACAGCAGGCAGCTTCTCATGAAATCGAGGCACCCATGCGCACCTGTTCTAGAAAAAGCACCTTGGATAAAGAGGCAAAAATGCCGTCAGAAAGCCCGACAGGCTGGGCAATGGTGCGCATGGACTGTGACCTCGAAGAGGACAAAACCAGCAAGGAGGCACGCATGCGAACCAGTGCAACAAAAAGCACATCAAATGAAGAGGCATATAGACCTCTAGAAAGCCCGACGGACCGGGCAAAAGTTCGTATTGCCCATGACCTCGAAGAGTGCGAGGCGAGCGAGGAAACGCTCCCCCACTCTTCCGGTGTGCCCCTTGCAATGTCACGGTGACAAGTGGCCTCGTCAGATGCGAGGACCACCCAGATGAATCGCCTCAAGAGGTGAGCTTGCCTGCCTGCGTCTCTGAAGACCTGATAGGTCAATGTGCAATAGATATGAGTACAGAGATACTCAGCAAGGACACAGGTACCGAGGTTCGCGGAGCAAGGAACAGAGTAAGTAGACTCAAGAGTCATGTGACTTACAATGCACGCCACAGTGCAGGGTAGCACTAAGTGAAGACGTATGCACGCAAGGTCAACATGATGGCCTGCTTGCAGTAGACGTCGGTAAACGAAAGTTGGCCTCCGCTAAAGAGCACACGTCGGAGGTATCTGAAACAGGTGCGAGAGAATGCAAAGATGACATATCGACCTTGCAGCTCCCCATGACAAAGGAAGCAGAGCAGTCATCTCTTGGGTTACGCGGGGTAATTTTCGCTAAGACGCGTTCAAAATGCTTGCAGGACCAGATAGAGGTCGGCAATACAGCTAAGCGTCTGAGTCAGGTCTCCGGAAAGAACAGATGTTCGCCAGTTCGAAAACACGTCGCTATGGCACCACTGGTGTCGTCTCAAACGCACAAGAGACGTGCGATTCGCCTAATGTGGGTAAGAGTAACCTGAGGATGCTGCAGATCCCCGGTTGGATTTTATGGATAACTGACCCTGGACAGAATAGAATTTTTTCTATGAGAAATCATGAGTGTCTTACGTGTTGCATGCCCTGTGAACTTTCCTTGAAACTTAAAGGTGTTATGTCTTTGAACTTGGTCAAGGTTAAGCGGTGGACCCACGGTGAACGTTGTCTTAAAACGTGATTGTAGTGTGGAATGCGCCATATAGAGCATTAGGTGTCGCGCACTGACCGGCAGTTTTTCCTGTGGAAAAACTTGTCCCAAAAAGGGGCTTATGTGATGTGTGGTGCGCGACGATGATATTTGTGGTGTGCGACAAGGTGCGGTGCATTTCAAACAAGAAGCAGAGGACAAGGAGAGCGCGCGCCGATCTACCGCGCCGCGCCGAAAACGACGACGCCGAAGAGCGGCCAGCGCGTGAACACGTGGCACAAGAAAAGAAATCAAAAGAAAAAAAGCCAATCCAATCACAAAAGAACACGGAGCCTCGAGCAGCCAATCATAAATCGACGAATCGACCAGAGCAGCAGAAAAAGGAGCCGCGCTGGCAGTAGGGGGAGGAGTTCCAGAAGCGACACCAGGACAAGGTCGGCCACCGGATCGGGAGTTGAAGACGGCCGTCGGGTTCCGGACCCGAGCCACCAGGACTTCACCCGGCTGGGGCCTCCTGCCAACCCTTTCCTGGGAGTCGCCACTCTTCCTGATCGTCAACCGCTGCCCGAGGCCGGCAAGCGACTGCGCCCGTGGGCAGGACGAGAGCTGTCGGGCTACGGGCCCGAGCTCCACGGCCAGCTGCCCGGCCAGAACGCCGCCGCCGTCAACCCCTGCTGCCAAGCCGCCTGCCTTCCCGGGAATCGCCACCCTGCCCGATAATCTACTACTGCTGCCCGAGGCCGGTGAGCGTCTGCGTCTACGAGCCCGAGTGCCACGATCGGCTGCCCGACCAGAACGCCACCACCGTCAACCCGTGCTGCCGAGCCGCCTGTCTTCTCCCACCGAGCCAGAGCTGCCACGCTCTGGTAGCTTGTACGACGTTCCGACAGCGACCTTTTGGTGAGACAAACAACGCTTCTATCGTCGTCTCCGCTTCGCCGCATCGAGACTCTAGTGCATACTCACACCCGCAGCCTGCCCGAACTTGCCCGACATCAGTAAGCGTTCTAGCCACATGTGTGTTGTATTATGAGTTCTTTTTGAGTGTTTATTTTGTGGGGTTTTTTTTTCTCGTTCTAGTTACATTAAACGTTTTGTGTGTGCGTTCCACAAACGGCTTTGTCCTCGATTGGGTTCTGGGAGGCTCCGCCTCAGAGAACCGCCAGAAACATTAACACAAAAGAACCTGCTCATCACAAGCAGACGCTCGGTCTTCACGTTACATCAATTCACCGGCGCGGACTGAACTCCTGAATTCCTGGATTTTCCTGGATTCCACTAAACGATTCTCGCACGGCGGTTATATAGCTTCCACAGGCGTTCTCGAACATTCTTATCGGTGTGGTGATCTCGTAGCATTGCCAAAGCTTGGGAAGCTTCTACTCTTTTCTCGTACCTTCGACCGCTTCTGTCGGAACATTCTCGAGGGGGGGGTGATGATGACTCATGCTGTTGTCGCGCGCGTACACGCTGTAGTTATCTCTCTCTCGACCCGCCGGGTGAGAAGGTGTCTCGGCGCGCGCGTGTCTTCTCTCTCTCTCTCCGGTTAACGTCGCTCCGTCGAGTCTCTTCCAAGTTCCAGACGTTTCGGCGCCGTTGTTAGCGTTGTTGCTTGAGGTGTATGCACTCTCCCCCTCTGTTGAAGTTGCCGCGGGATCGGCGTGTTCTTTCGCTGGCTTACGTAACACGTGGTGCGCGCTTGGATTACGCGCTCTTTTGTGACACTGCCCCCCACTTTAAGAATATTATGCCATAATATTCAAGAAAACACAAAAGAAGCGCGCACAAGAGTCCACTACACACGAGTCCGTAAGTCCATAAATCAGTCCACCACAAATCACACATCACTCGCGATACATCGAATACAAGCACAAGTCACACAAGTACACTTGGACTACACAATAACGCATCGCTCGTGTAACTATTACACTTATGTTATACAATAATACATCTCTCGCGTAACGGTTACACTTATACTATACAATAATACATAGCTCGCGTAACGAGACAATCATATGAAATATAACATGAGCAAAAAAGTATACAAAACTATGACATGTTAGTTTACAGAACACAAACAAACACTATGACCATGATGCATAAATAAACACTCGGTGCACTCAATCAAAACACTTTGCACCACACACTAATCGTTAACGGTTCTTAAATTTAAATTTCCTGTCCTTGGTCTTTCGAGAGTAGTGTTTCGTGTGGTTATGGGTCCCGGTCGGTTTATTTTCGGCATCGGGCGTGGAAGGGATCTGGAAAGGCCTTGCCTGAACCTTTGTTTGAGTTCGGTTGTCTGCTGCCACGGTGCTCTCGACAGCTGCTGATGGATTTCCGCGAGCTTCTTCGATCGTCGAGGGTTCGGTCTTCGGCTCTTCTTCCAAAGGTTTCGGATCGTCTGGGGCGCGAACTCCCTCGACGTTTCCTATGATTAGGTCGTACAGTGGGTTGTCCATGCAAAGCGCAGTGACTTTCCCACTGTAATAGGGGGTATCGACCTCAATTTTGGCTTCGGCAAGCTTCCTAGCCGTACCATCGATCAGGTAAACTAAAGTGGTTTCGGCCGTGAGCTCCTCGTCTTTTACTAAGTCCCTTCGCACGATCACTGTGCTGGTGCCGGAATCTCGTAACACTGTGATTTGTTTGTCTCCCAATTTTCCGGCAAGTACGGGCATTCCGTTATCGGGAAATTCGGGGCGTTGGGTCATCACCGCATTAACAACCGGAATTCTTTTTCCGTCTCGGAGCTCTACAAAGTCGTCGTTTACGTCGTCTTGGTGTTTTGGCGGGGCATACACACAGGATGCTTGGGGAGTTTCCTTCACTCCGTTGCGACATGAATCGGCTTTGTGCCCCGTTCGCCCACATTTAAAACATTTAACCTCGTTGGGGCGCGTAAAGTTGGTCCGACAACTGCTAGCATGGTGGCCCAGCCGGTTACAGATATAACACCTCGGAACAGGCTTCGGAGGGTTTCTTCTTTCATCGGATGCCGGTTTCTTTGCGTCCCCTGGCTCCTCTTTTCTGATCTTGGAGAGATTGGTGCCTCCCTGTGCTTCCAAAAATTGGTCTGCCAATTCCAACATATCTTGAAGCGATTTAGCTTTCCTTTCTTTCAGATAGAGTGACAGGCTCGGGTGGCAACTGATGAGGAATTGCTCCTTGATCAGAAGCTCTCTAAGCGCACCGTACTCCTGTGCAGTCTGTGAAAGTTCGGTCCACCTATCAAAATAGTGACTGAGCCGCGCGGCAAATTCCGTGGCAGTCTCGCCATCGGCTGGCTTTCCAGTCCTAAACTTATCTCGCAAGCCTTCTACGGTGAACCTAAATCTTTTCAGTAAAGCAGCTTTCACCCTTCCATAATTAGAGGCATCGGTCGGCGTCAGCCGACCGTACACACTAAGTGCTTCGCCACTCAAACACGTGCTCAACGCAGTGGCCCATTGATCCTCTGGCCAATTCTGGCTTTTAGCAACTGTCTCAAATCGGTGCAAGTAAGCATCCAGATCATCTTTTCTTTCATCGAATGCCACAAGCAGTTTGCTTGGGTTCAGACGGAAACTAGTTTCTTCCCTTTCAGTGCTATCGACTCTTGCCTGGGCGGGAGCGTCTGTACGCTGCTGCAATCGAAGTCGTTCGAGTTCTAACTCATGCTGTCTTTGCCTTTCCCTCTCAGCTAATTCAGCTTCTCTTTGTTCTTTTCGCTCCATTGCCTCTCTTTCTTCTTTTATCTGTCGCTCTTTCGCTTCTCTTTCTTCTCTTATCTGTCGCTCCTTTGCTTCTCTTTCCTCTCTGGCCCTTTCGGCCGCTAGCCTTTCTCTCTCTCTTTCTAGAGCTTCTTTTTCCTTCTGGCTAACCCACTTCCGTAGTTCCGCTCCGGAAAGACCCATCTTCTCACCAAGGGCAACTAATTTCTCAAGATCCATAATGCCCTTCAAAAATCTAGCCGCGTGCAAAAAATATCTGCCTAGATTTCAACAATCGAACTGCTCTCTGCACACAAGTTAGCGAAACGTGGTGCAACACTCAAAATCGTTTACAATAGCAATGTAAACGACCCTAGGCTCTTTCTCCCTACTATGGACACACAATTAGCACCAGAAAGGTCCTGTCGCGGACGCCAGAAATATTGTCACAGACCCCGGTGAACGAGGCGCAGACGCCGGACTAAATTTCAAAGCCGACTTATCAGCTTCCGAAAATAATGCCACGAAAGCAAGGACAATTAAGAGTGGGCCCTCTGGTGCGCCAGCGAACGCCGGTTGCTGTCCAAAGACCGAGTCAGAGCCCAGAGTTGTCAAAACACAACAAAATATATTCTTCACACAAGGCAGTTACACACACACTTGCACACTTAGGCTAGACACAACACAATACAAATCATCAGATGGGTATTAACAAACACAAGAAAATAATTCACGACAAGCACTAAGAGTCCAACACATAAAGTACAAAATAAATAGGAACACTAAATGTCCAATCGTATTCACCGTGCTGGTTGGTCTTGGAGTCAGACGATCTCGGCGTAGCTCGCGCAAATCTCGAAGAAGGAACTTCTTCCGGAAATGCAGACGCTCGATGAACCCGTCGACTAGCTTGCCGGGGAATCCCCTTCTTCAGCAGAGGCTCGGTCTTAACGTTACATCACTTCACCGGCGCGGACTGAACTCCTGAATTCCTGGATTTTCCTGGATTCCACTAAACGATTCTCGCACGGCGGTTATATAGCTTCCACAGGCGTTCTCGAACATTCTTATCGGTGTGGTGATCTCGTAGCATTGCCAAAGCTTGGGAAGCTTCTACTCTTTTCTCGTACCTTCGACCGCTTCTGTCGGAACATTCTCGAGGGGGGGGTGATGATGACTCATGCTGTTGTCGCGCGCGTACACGCTGTAGTTATCTCTCTCTCGACCCGCCGGGTGAGAAGGTGTCTCGGCGCGCGCGTGTCTTCTCTCTCTCTCTCCGGTTAACGTCGCTCCGTCGAGTCTCTTCCAAGTTCCGGACGTTTCGGCGCCGTTGTTAGCGTTGTTGCTTGAGGCGTATGCGCTCTCCCCCTCTGTTGAAGTTGCCGCGGGATCGGCGTGTTCTTTCGCTGGCTTACGTAACACGCGGTGGGCGCTTGGATTACGCGCTCTTTTGTGACACTGGGACTCCTTCACGTGCACCCAGTGCATGGTACACCCGCCTTTTTGCATTCCACCTTCCCCGGAATGCAGCCAGCGCGGCCAGGAAAATTATTACAAACACTGGCTTAATATTTCTGGCCACAAAATCTTATTCAGCAGTGGTTGAAAGGCATCCAGCTTTGGCTCATGTATCACGCAGTATATCACATAACACTGGGTATGAATTGTGACAGATGATTGAGGACATTATCCAAGAAATTAATAGGGTAGGCTTGAGCTTACCAGGCAGAAGACAGATAACGTCCAGTAGGCTGACAACGGAACGAAAATTTATAATTGCCAGTCAGCCTCCATAGTCTGTGTAGGAGTACGTTTATCTAGGTCAAACACTCATAGTGAACCCTGATCGTGAAAAGGAAATTTACAGAAGCATAAGAATGGGTTGGGGCGCACACGCTAGGCATACCAAATCCTCTCTGTAAGTTTACAACTGACATTTAAAAAAAGTAAAATCATTGCATTTTACCGGGACAGGGGTAGCCAGTGGCCCTCTCAGTCCCCTTGCCCATATGCCACTTACTCTGGTCCCTTCCGTACCGAACACTCTGCACCCACTGGCCTTGAGGAAGGTACCCACTACGCCCAGTAGCCTCCGCCGCATTGCCACAGTTATTGCGAAGCCGCCCACATATCTTCTTAAACAAGACGCCCTTTTACTTTGGGTCCTGCGCAAGCCGCGGCTTTCTCCGAGTTACCCATACTCCTCACAAGCCCTTCCATTTTGGCCCACTTCGGTCCATCAGCCTAAACCGAAGTCCGGACTGACGCGAGTGGTTACGGCATAGGCGCTGTCTAGGCGGCCTAATGTCAACATGTAGCGAACTGCGTCATCGCTTATGCCAGGAGGCTCAAGTCCGCATTGGAGCGACATTACTGAATTACAGAACGTGAGTGCCTCAGTCTTTTATATGCAGTGGCAAAATTTCGCCCTTATCGATTCGGCCGACCGTTCACAGTAGTTTACGATCATCATGCCCTCTGTTGGCTCGGGTCTTTGAAAAATCCTACAAGCAGGCCCGCTCGACGGGCACTGCGCCTACAAGAGTACACCTAAATGGCGGTATGCAAGACGGAGCCTGCACAAAGATGCTGATTGTTTGCCCCGCGGCCCTGTGGCCGACCCTGACTCTTCGCGCACTAAATCCGTCAATTGCGCCTTTTCCAATGAGCCACTTGCCGACTGAAGAAGCATCGCCGATGAACAGCTTCACGATGCTTCTTAAGAGAAATAATCTAGCGCCCTGGAATACTGTCCAAGCAACACCCCAGGGGCACTTGTTTCCCTTCAAGGATGGTACTTTATATCGACGTAATGTGTACCCTGACGGCCCTGATCTTCTCCTAGTTACATCATCACACCTGCGCTCCACAGTTCTGTGAGAGCTTCGCAATACCCCAACCACTGGCAACCGAGGTGTTAACTGCACACATGACCGCGTGCACTGTCGCTTCTATCGGCCTGCTCTCGCCCGCTCAGTGCAGCGTTAGGACAGCGCCTACGAGCTCTGTCAACGTCAAAAGAAAGCGTCTACGCTTCTTGCTGGGTATCTTGAGCACATCGGCGTCCCAGCTGAGCCCTTCTTCCGTGTCGGTTTGGATCTTCTAGGAACATTTCCTTCATCTGCTTCAGAAAACAAATGGGTTGCCGTCGCTACCGATTACGCGTCGTGCTACGCAGTGACACCAGCACTAGCGACCAGCTGTGCTACAGACGTGACGGTCTTTCCCCTCCGTGAAGTATTTCGGCACACGATGCCCCACATCAACTGCTCGCTGACCGAGACGGTACCTTCCTGTCTAAAAGAATCGACAATATGCTGCGTTGCTGCTCCACGCAGAACAAGATCACCGCGTCATATGAACGGATGGTGAACAGTCATATGAACGGATCCCTATACCGAGCGCTCGAATCGGACCTTAACAGACATGCTTTCAAAGTACGTGTCGGCTGACCACCTTGATTGGGACTTTGCACTGCCATAGATGACATTCGCATATAATTCATACTGCCACGACACTGCCTTTTACCTTTCGTTCAGACGTGAATCAACCGAGAAATGTGCATTGATTGCATTCACACGAAAACGAAAACCTATGACACCATACCCAGTCTCTATTAATGGACACACTATTGCCTACGGAAAGACCCATCGATTTTTAGGCGTAATAATCGACCGAACTCTTTCCAGGAGCCCTCACTCCACGTACCTGAAGAAAAACTGTCGTCTATTGCTCAGGTACTGAGACTCATGTGCGGGAAAACATGTGGCACATCCTTACGCTGCATGCTTCATTTGTACGGAGCTTAATTTCTAGGATACCTACGCTACAGTCTTCCAGTGTTGTCCAATACGTGCAAGTCAAATTTTCGCCCGTTGGAGAGCTTACAGGGCCAAGCATTGCGCACTTGCTTAGGACTTCCTCGATGCACGTCAACACCTGCAACAATCGTCCTCGCCAAAGATAATCCGATCCAAACATACGTTGCAGTGGATTGTCTCAGGGTGCATATCCGTCAACTTTCGCGCGTCCCCGAGCATCACTTGGAGTTCTTGCCTTCGCAGAGACCTCGTTCCACGTTTTCTTAAGTTATTAATTGTCACCAATCCAGACTGTCTTCCATCAGGATACACCCCAGCAGTAAGGCCTTTATCCTCCTTGTGGTGCCTGCAACAGCCTCGGGTGCGCCTAAGTATTCCGGGAGTAAAGAAGAAGGCCAATCACCCAGAATAGCTCTGAAACAGATGACGCTGCTATTTATGAATGAGACCTACGGGGACCGAATACACATCTATACCGATGGTTTGGTCTCATTTACCAGCTCTTCAGGTGCCGTTGTCATTCCAGCTACGAAAACCACACCCAAGTTCAAACTGTCACACCTCACAGAATGAACGGCGGCAGAGCTTGCTGCCCTGCGTGCTGCTGTACAATACCTCCTGCAAGAGACACCTCAGAAATGGGTAATCCTTTGCGATTCTAAGGAAGCACTCCAGAGTCTGCCTTTTGATATTGATCACAGGACTCATGAGCAGCTGCCACATGAGATAAGAGAAGACCATCATCAAGCTATCGCTAAAGGGCATGAAATTATATTTCAATGGCTACCGGGACATACCAGCCGCCCGGTCTGCTTATCTGTAAGGCCGACCAGTCCCATTCTCCTTATCCAGGACCGACGCTGCAGGAAAGCTTCATTTCGTGGCTAAATCTATGACACACAAATATTGGTCTTCTCTTAAACTCCCGAAGTGTCATCTGCACAAAACTGACCCATCCTTGAAACTACAAGTGACATCAAACATTTCCCGCTCTGAGGCAACAGTATTGTTCCGCCTCTGGCTCGGGGTGGCATTTACCAAGGCCTACTCGTTCCGCATTGAAATGGGGTATACGCCCATGTGCGAATCTTGTGGAACCAGAGAAACAATTGAGCACGTTTTATGTTTCTGTCCCCAGTTCAACGTCGACTGTGAAGCTATCCGGACAGCGTTGAACTGGCTGGACTCTCGACAATTTTCGGAAATGAAAATCCTTGGACTATGGCTGTATGCGTCGATGGCACCGAAAGCCATGAAAGCCTTGTTGCACTACCTCAAGCCGACAGGTCTTGGAGACCATCTGTAGACTTCGTGCGAAGTTTCAAATGTGCGCAAAACTGTGGTCTCTCTATTTCCTTTCTCTCTCTTTCATGCCTATACCCCTTTCTCCCACTTTAGGGTAGCAAACTGGACGTGCGTCTGGTTAACTTCCCTGCCTTTCCTCTCTTCTATTTACCTCTCTCTGTCTCTCTCCCTCGGACGTTAACCAACTTCAGCATACGGCACATTTTACCGTAGCCGTGGCCTAGTGGTTAGGACGCCCGCCACGGCTACGGGAGGTGGGGAGTTCGATCCCCGCCGCTGGACACCCACTGGTAAATGGGTACAAGCAGCCCTCAGGCCTGGCGTCCGCAGTGGGAGAGGTGCGTGTGATTGGGAAGAGGCCTGCAACCCCGCTGAGGGTGTACATATGTACATATGTTGCCTTGAGGCCGCGGTAAGCCAACGCGGCGCCCCCCCCCCATGTAATCCCATATGGCACATTTATGCTTTCGCCTGCAACTAGAGTGTACTAGAATATGGTCGAGTGGGACGAGCGGCTGGGGCGGCGCATGCTTTGCAGTGAGGCGCCCGACGTGGAAAAATACTGTGACGGCGCTGCGATCGAACTGGATTGGGCCGCATCAAGGTCGCGCCGTTGGAAACTGCTGGCGATACTGCTCGGCAGGGTCATTCGCACTACTTCGCGCGCTGGTATTTGCGTTAAGACCTCTCAAATGGTATTCATAATCGAATATGACAGGTATATATGTCTTAAGAATAAATGCCTTTCTTTCTCTTCATTTTATTTTTTAATGCCGCTCGGTGATGCGGGTGCATTGCGGCCGCAGTGTCGGCTTTCATTCTACTATGTTATTGTACGGTTCCCTTTGGAGAACAAATATTTTTCTCGTTCTTCAAGCAGCATGTATCTCTCGTGTGTATTATTCCGCATATAGTTTTCCATCAGTAGGTCTTGCGAAACGCAAACGGAAAAACATATGTAACCTTCCTGCTTGCCGCTTCATACAAGTAAAGCATATCTGCCCCATCCGGCACCTTGTACTCAGATTTCTTTGTTCTTTTGAGGTTTTTTACGTGCCAAAACCAGTTCTGATTATAAGGCACGCCGTAGTGGAGGGCTCCGGATTAATTTTGACCACCTGGGGTTCATTAACGTCCACTACAACGCAAGCACACGGGCTTCTTGCATTTCGCCTCCATCGAAATGCGGCCGCCGCGGCCGGGATTCGATTCCGCGACCTCGTCCTCAGCAGCGCAACGCCTTAGCTAACTGAGCCCCCGCGGCGGGTACTCAGATTTACGGGAAGCATTGTAATTGAAAAAAAAAAACTGCAGCGCAACATTCTATTCAAGTTTCCGCCTAATTCGCGTAACAGAATGTGGAGTAATTGGTATGGGGTCATTTATCGCGGTCGGTGTCATTGTGGTGTCATTCTGGAAATTCATTTCAAGTTGATGCGTTTTGCAACCTCACCGGCTACAATTCGTAAATTGCAATATGTGTCGTAAAGTAATTAACTAAGAAGTTCATTAATCAATTTTGTTAATAAGTTGAATAGGTACGTGTTTCGATTTCTCGTGCTACTAATGTCCGCCTCTTCGAATAACCCAGCTCATCAATGAGAATTGTGGTAACTGCCACAGGAGATTTAAAAAAATTCCCTAAACTTTAATTTCGAACACCCGGTATAGTGGATACGGCGTTGCGCTGCTAAACTGGAGCTCGCGGGTTCAATCCGACGCGGAATTCGATGGGAACAAATGGAAAACACTCGCGTACTTCTATTTAGGTGCACGTTAAAAAGCCCCATGTGGGGAAATCTAAACCGGGTGCCTCATACTCATCTCGTCGTTCTGCCACATAAAACCCACAAATTTGTTTGAACTAAAAAATAAAGAGACAGGTGGCTGCGTTCTTCGTATTTTTTCTAGGAGTGTAAACAAAATAAATTATTCTCGAGTCTGTTTTCCGGGAAAAACATGTTACGCTTATCCTATATTTCATACATAAATGTAATGCCATTCCCAAATGTCTGTCCGCTCAACTAAGCAGCTTCTATATTATAAACGGCGGCTTTCAGTTATTCGGCGCGCTATCATAACGACAATAATAAAGCAATTAGAGAAACGGCATACCTCACATACACGTACAGATATATGTGTAGATCTGCTGCGTTCGTTCAAGAAGATAAGTGTGGTACCACATGGGGCACCCAGTTTTAATGGGTTGCAAAGGTGGTGAGACTGTCAAAAAAAGTTTTCCTTGCCTGAATCAAGTTAGCAGATTTACAGGTTGCCCCAAAACGGGGCATTTATATTGAATGACAGCTTATTACACTTATTAGCAGGGCTTATTAGCTGAACTTATTAACACCCCTGCGTTAATTCTCTCAGGAACTGCGCCACTGAGCAACAGCCACAACTCTCCGACAGCACAATCATTCGGAATAACAGTCCGCAGTTGCGTCGGTCACTCACCTTTGAGACTGCAATAGTGCTGTTATGCGTTACATTCGTTCGGAAACGACTGTTCGGCGTCGTACAGCATATGAAAACACTTGCGTATATATATATATATATATATATATATATATATATATATATATATATATATATATATTAAGACGTCTCTGTTGGCACGACGTTTATTCGGCCCGAGTACTCGGAAGCGAACCAGCAAAAGCACACAGCCGATGATGATGATCACATATAACTGAAGATGAGGATCGAGAAACGTTGAATGATGATGATAATATACAGATGAAGAATACGTGCGTAATAAGCGCCCACACTAATTTCCCCCCCACGTGGAAGCGCCCATCCTGGTCGCAGGTTAAGGTGACGAAGAACGCCGCGTGAAGGGCTTCATGCGGGAGACATGAACGACCTCGGTGCTGCGACAACGGCGGTCTGTTGCGGCGACAACAGGAGTCACGCGATAAATGACGGGCGATGTCTGCTCCAGGACTATGTAGGGCCCGATGAATCGCGGTTGGAACTTGTCGCACAAACCAGGCGTGCGAAGGGGCGTCAATAGAAGTATTTCCTCACCAGGTCGGAAAGACACAATGCGATGTAAGGAGTCGTAAATGATCTTCCGCTCTTGTTGTCTGGCTGCTGTGTTTACGCGAGCACGCTGGCGGCATTGGGCGAGTCGTGAAACGAATTCTTCGGTAGACGATGCAGATGGGTTGACAGGAGAAGTGAAGAAAGAAACGTCTAGAAGGGAAGTAGGCGACCGTCCGTAAACTAAGTAAAATGGCGAGTAGCCGGTGGTACGCTGAACGGCCGTGTTGTAGGCGAAAATGACGAATGGTAGAAGCTTGTCCCAATTCTTGTGATCAGGCTGAATATATACGGCGATCATGTCGGCAAGCGTGCGATGAAATCGCTCTGTCAAACCGTTCGCTTGTGGATGGTAACTCGACGCTGTTTTGTGGGTGGTACCAGAGGCACGCTGGACTTCGTTTAAAAATTGCGAAAGAAAGACCTTTCCACGGTCGTATAGCAGTACCCGAGGAGCACCATGGCGCAGAATTATAGCTTGAAGGACGAAGTCGGCAACCTCCGAAGCTGAGCCAGTGATCACTGATGTTGTCTCAGCGTAGCGCGTCAGGTGGTCGACGGCGGTCACTATCCATCGATTGCCAGCTGCAGTAACAGGAAGGGGCCCGTAAAGGTCGATGCCAACAACCTCAAATGGTGCGGTGGGACACGGAATAGGCAGTAACTCGCCGGCAGGAGCAGAGGTTGGGAGTTTGCGACGCTGACACGGAGAACAGGAACCGACGTATATCCTCACACTAGTAGAAAGGCCAGGCCAATAGTTAACGGCTTCGTATGCGATCGTAGGTCTTGTGGAAACCGTGATGGCCAGCAGTCATGTCATCGTGGAATGCTTCGAGGACATGGGCTCGAAGAGAGCGCGGTAGAACGGGCACCCAGAGTTGACCGTCAAGGTGGTAAGTGCGCCGGTACAGCACGCCATTGTCCAGCTTGAATTGTGCGAGTTGGCGTCGAAGCCGCGCGTTAGGTGGGCGAGAAGCACCAGAGAGGTGGTCTATAATACGCCGACAATATGGGTTAGCCCGTTGGCGAGATGAAAATGTTTGATCGTCGTCCTGAGGAAGGTGGTCTATTGAGGTAAGAGAGGAAACCGGCATAGAAGTGACATCCGAAGAGCTGCTTTGCGACGCAGTTGCCGAGGTGTCGAGTGGGTGCGCAGGAAGCGGGCAACGAGAAAGAGCGTCAGCGTCTTTGTGTTTTTTGCCTGACTTATGAATAATGTCAAAGTCATATTCTTGCAGGCGGAGAATCCAGCGACCCAGGCGTCCAGTCAAGTTCTTGAGAGTGGAGAGCCAGCAAATGCGTAGTGGTCCGTAACTATTGTGAAATGACGCCCGTGCAAATAGGGACTAAACTTCTGTACGGACCAAACAACAACCAGGTACTCCTGCTCAGTTATCGTATAGTTCTTCTCGGCATCGGTGAGTACGCGGCTGGGGTATGCAACGACTCTCTCGCCCGAAGAGGTGTCGCGTTGCAGAAGAATGGCGTCGATGCCGTGGCCGCTAGCGTCTGTGTGCAAGAGAGTCGGGGCAGTCTCATCAAAATGGCAAAGCACAGGTTCAGACGTGAGAGCGCCCTTCAACATGTCAAAGGCTGCTTCACATTCTTGAGACCAGAGAAAGGGTACGCTGGAAGCAAGCAGCTTGTGTAGCAGCGCAGCGATGGAGGCAAAGTTCCGTATAAAGCGACGGAAATAAGAAGCGAGGCCAAGGAAGCTTCGCAAGTCTTTAGGCCTTTCTGGGCGAGGGAAGCGAAGGACCGCAGCAAACTTGTCAGGGTCAGGACGTATGCCGTCCTTGCTCACGACATGCCCCAGGACCTTAATAGATCTGCTGGCGAAACGGCATTTCTTCGTGTTGAGCTGAAGACCAGCGTCAGCAAGGCACGTCAGAACTTCATCTAAGCGTTGCAGGTGCTGAGGAAATGTTGATGAAAAGACGACAATGTCATCCAGGTAGCAGAGGCAAGCTTTCCATTTCAGGCCACGGAGCACGGTGTCAATCATGCGTTCAAAAGTCGCAGGTGCATTGCATAGCCCGAAAGGCATGACGTTGAATTCATAAAGTCCATCAGGGGTGGAAAACGCGGTTTTTTCTTTATCGTCTTCGTGCATTGGGATTTGCCAATAGCCGGAGCGCAGATCTAGGCTTGAAAAGTATTCAGCACCTTGTAGTGAATCAAGGGCGTCGTCAATGCGAGGCATAGGGTATACGTACTTTCGAATGATCTTATTGAGGGCCCGGTAATCGACGCAAAAGCGCATGGAACCGTCTTTTTTTTTCGAACCAAAACAACCGGAGATGACCAAGGGCTAGCTGAGGGCCGGATGACGTTCTGTTGCAGCATGTCCGCGACATTTTCTTCTATGATTTTCCGCTCGGCTAGGGACACGCGGTACGGGCGTTGGCGCACTATGGACGCGTCGTCTGTCTGAATGCGATGCGCTGCAGCTGTGGTTTGGCCCAGAGTCGACGAATGGACATCAAAAGAATTTGCATGTTTGTTCAACAAAGCAAGCAGCTGCTGCATGTGTGAAGGTGGCAAGTCACTGCTGATGACTGCAGTAAGGGCGGAGGGAGAAGCAGTAGCACAAGTAGAAGGGTCCGTGGAAGACATAGTTGCAAGGGGCACGACGCATACAGGCCCTGGGTCGGCCGCGCAAGCCACTATGGTGTTTTGCGGAAGCAGAATTTTCTCCGATGTCGCGTTCGTGGCGGTGACAAGCGCCGAGCCATTGGAAAATCGAACTACACCTGGTGCAAAAGCGATGCCTTTATGAAGACAACGGGAAGAGGGCAAGACCAAGACGTCACCATGGTCGATATCGGTCGACATAATGGTAATAATTCGCTGTTGGCTGGGAGGCAGTTCGGTATCTTCCGCAGCAATCAGGCGCAACGGCGTGTACGTGTCTTCCCCAAGTAAGTAGTCGGTGTCCATAAGATGCACGACGCGTTGACCACAACAAATAGCCGCAGAAGCAGAAGACAGAAAATCCCACCCTAAAATAAGTTGATGAGCGCACCGGGACAGCACAGCTAATTGTATATGGTGCCGAATTTCATCAATCACGACACGGGCAGTAGAAAGAGCGGAAGGTCGAAGAGTGTCCCCTTGGGCTGCAACTAGCGTCGGTCCATCGTATGGCGTCGTGACTTTCCTGAGACGGGAACATAAATCTGCGTGAATAACGGAAATTGTCATGCCTGTGTCCACCAAAGCATCGACAGGCACTCCTTGGACAAACACCGAGAGCATATTGGACGGGCGCGTTGGAGGAATTTCAGTCCTGGTGTCGTATACAGTTTGTCCTCCAAAAACTGCATCACTTAGTTTTCCGGACGAATGTTAGAGTTGAAGGAGACGGGCCGTAGTGGAGACGTGGAGCGGCGGAACGGCGAAGGGGAGCGGCGCCTGGCTGTAAGTGCTGCGGTCTTCAGTCGATGCGGGCGGAGACGTAGAGCGGAGCGGAGGTGACGAGAAACGCCGGCTTTGGGCAGAGGCTCCACTGGAAAAGTTGCGTTCGGAGATGTCGTATCCCCGACGCTCGTCCTACTGGCGCTTGCGGCAGAAACGTGAAATATGGCCGCAATAGCCGCAGTAATAGCACGTGGGACGTGACGGACCCCATGGCGGATAGTACAGGGGGCTAGGTGCTCCGGGATTCAGTGCAGTCAAATGGGACGAGGAAAGCTCGGGCGGCATCGACGAGATGTTTACTGGAGGCGTGGCAGCAACTTCCGCGTACGTTGGTAGGGGACGAGAGACGGAGGGTTGCACGCGCGTGGAGCTGGTCAAGGACGCCAGTTCATCCCTGATGATGTCACGCAAGGCCGTGCTAGAAGGCGCACTGGGGTACCCCGACGGTGACGACAAGCCCATAGATTGTAATTCTTCGCGTATCATAGCTCGTATCATGACACGCAGAGGTGGGTCCGCCGTAGAAGAATAGTCGCCAACGTCCGGCTGAAGGCGAACAGACTCAAATTCGTCCAGGCGCGAACACGTTGTGACGATGTCAGTGATTGTAGCGGGGTTCTTGATGGCAAGGGCGTTGAAGGCGACTGATCTAAGGCCTTTCAGAACGTGGCGCACTTTGTCTGACTCTGACATAGATGAACTCACACGGCGGAAAAGCGTAAGAACATCCTCGATATACGATGTGTAAGAATCGCCTGGCTGCTGTTGGCGAGTATCGAGGGTTTTCTTTGCGATGGTAGAACGAACAGCCGGTGTACCAAATACTTTGCGGAGCTGCTGCTTGAAGGCAGCCCAGTCAGTAAAGTCTATCTCGTGGTTGAAGAACCATGTCTTCGCCACACCCGTCAGGTAGAAGGAGACGTGGCGGAGCTTGTTGGGGTCGTCCCAATGGTTGGCGGAACTTAATCGCTCGTAGTCATCCAGCCCGTCCTCCATATCTTCCCCACGAAGACCAGCGAAGAGATGGGGGTCACGCTGGTGGCTGCTTAAGATGTAAGGGGTGGCTGGTGGTGGCATAACGGTAGCGGTAGAAGTGGAGGGTGGTGCCTCCTGAGACATGCTAGCGGACAGTGGGCGCAAGCGACGGCCTGAACGTAGCTCCAGAGGGGTAGACTGAGAGGGCAGAGGACGGAGGATCGAAGGAGCTACCTCCACCACTTAAGACGGCTCTGTTGGCACGACGTTTATTCGGCCCGAGTACTCGGAAGCGAACCAGCAAAAGCACACAGCCGATGTTGATGATCACACATAACTGAAGATGAGGATCGAGAAACGTAGAATGATGATGATAACATACAGATGAAGAATACGTGCGTAATAAGCGCCCACAATATATATATATATATATATATATATATATATATATATAGTTCTAATTGCCTGCTATGAATATTATTTCTGCGAATGAGAGTTTTATGTGCAGTATTCGCTAATACGTGTGCTTCGTATGCAAACGTGCACGGTCGGGAGTTCTCACTGTACCATTTGTACCATTCTCAATGTACCCTTTGATTTAATTACGTAGAAATACATCGAACATTCTTCGCGCCACGCAGCTAATAAACCTGGTTTATTTCACTTTAATATTGTTTTCTTCGATCATTGTTCCTGATCAATATCCACCGACAAGAAGCGCACGTACAATGACACGCTATCAATAATAAAATTTTCGTATGTAGCTTCATGTTGCAGAGATGCCAGTTGCTTTTAGAATACAGTGTTAAAAACAATGGTTCACTTGGCTAAAACTACCTTTGGTACCCGCCGTCAAGAGTCATGGGCGCACCAAAGCAACTAAAACATTTAAAAAATGTACTACACAGACGTTCTGCGAGAAAAACTGGGCGCCGCCAGCGTCCGCGTAGCGAACGCGCGCTCGCTAGCAGACGACGCGCTTGACAACGACAGCAAAACTGAATACGAAGCGTTGTATAATCCATGCCTCAAATATATATGTTTCGTAAGATGGTGTAAACATAAATTTTCAGTTGCAATAAAGCACTATTTTAAGAGCGTACTATGCGCAATCGGCCTCGGCGCTCGCAGCGCAAGTACGTTGAATATGCCGCGGAGCGCCTCTCCGCCCCAATCCAGTTCGCTCGCAGCGCCCTCGCACAATATTTCCACACGCGGCGCCTCAGCGGGAGAGCGCCGTTCGGCCCACTCGACCATTATCTAGTACACTCTACCTGCAACTTAGACTAGCGAATATAAACGCGACGCCATTACCTGGGCTTATTACGCGCAGGGGATAGCCCGTAGTAGACGTGCTGCTTCCCAAGACAATCAGACGTGCCTTTACCACCAGCGACACCGCAAAGTACGTTTTGCTCCGGGTGCCCTCGTGGTACTTTGGTACCCCTCCTGATGTGTCAGCTTTTATGAAAAGCACCTGCATTGCTACATGGGCCTATACTGCGTCCTTCTACAAGTGAGTGACCTGACGTAGGAGACTGTGTCCACCAATCCCACTACATCTTCTACTCCGTGGTCCAGCGACGTCGCCCGCATTTGGAGACTGACGCGCTACCACCCTATCTCTGCTGTGAGTCTTTAGCGGCGCCAGGAAGGCGCTTTTGCCGCCGGAGGTCATGCTACGCGCTACTCGAAGGAGATGACTTCGACCCTGGATTTAGTGGGAGGTATCCATAAGCGGCCACTGCCTGATCTGATGACGACGACGTGCCTTGCTTGGTGTTCGCTGGCTTCCATGTTGCCCAGTGCTTTGCTCGTCTTGTATGTACACCCTGTATATAGTTTTCCTACTGTACTTCCACGTAACATTAAACCTCACAATTACTACTAAACATTTTATTTCAACATGACATCTGTAATACGGTCTGCCACTAACCTGCTGGCATGACAATCCAATTATCTTCGACATTAATTGTGAGTTGGGTTCCGCCGTAATTTTGCGTGCGTGAGAAAATTTGTTGTCTTCTACAAACAAGCCCTACTGGACTGCATCCTACATACACGTTCATATGATGAGCTTGGTCAAAATTTCGCATATTCTCGTTCTATTACCCCGTGGCACCATCGCGTTGCAAATATGGAGATCTCGTATGATTTCGCCAATTGTTCTACTGCAAGCAATGAGCAAAAGAAGATCACATAAAAGAATTACAACTTCCTTCTAACAAAATACCTAAAGAAAAAAGAAGAAAGTAACTTATACGAAGGCCAGTTTATTATCGGGATGGAAACAATGCCGGTTAAAACGTCGCAGCACCTTACTGTATGCATAGGAACGGGCGTGACGGTTACGCTCAGTCTAAACTTATTTCCATGTATACGGTGTTTTCTTTTATTTCGAACCCAGTTTATTTCAAATGAAAGCTTGCAAAATTTACTTGAGTCACATCAATGGGCGAAATATCTGCACAGGCGGACATCATAAGAATGTATTTGCGCAACGCGCAACTGAAACACAGGCGACCGCGAATAAGAGGAATAAAACGGTGAAGGGTGAATAGTCTGAAAGAAGTACACTTAGTACGAAATTCAATAAAGTGCTGCATAATCAAAGTCTTGGCTGTTTCATGCTGCTTCCCAGCATTTCTGGTGCTTTCGCACCCGAACCATCTCTGCAAGAATTTCATGACCAGAGAACTTCGTCCTAAATATTACCAAAGCTTGCCATCCATGCCGAAGCGTTTCTTTGCTCTCAAACACTACAGAAACAGCCTCAGTGACGCAGGAAACTGGCTCCACATTCACAATGGCCTTTCAAAGGGCGTGGTGCCTGAAGCGGTCGAGGCATTCGAACAATGACCTTTTGGTTTGCTTTGATAACGTCAGGCGAACGTCCATTGCTCTTTCTCGTAGCATCTTCCTGCAATATTTGATTTTCTATGGGTATATCTATACACAATGCCTCGAATTTCGCTGTAGCTTGGGTGAATGCACCTTCTATCGCATCGCGGTGATCTCTCGAATCAACTTGAAAATCTGAGTTTTCGCGCTACAGTGTGAAAGCTGGCTCTCCGTGTCCAATATTTCTACTGGTTTACTGTTTCCAAAGCTTCACAGGAAAAATTCTTCGTACTAACCTATGAGTTCAAGTGATTTCGTGGTATGATCGAACGGGTCTTTGTTATCTAAATCTGCAGACTGGGTTGAAGCGAGGGGGCAGACCGCAGACGCGGAATGTGAGTTTCTCGCGCCAGTTGGTGTGCCCGATCGTTCGGATTGCAGTCAGGAGGTCCGGAAATGTTGCCCATGTGGGCCGGGAACCATGTGACGTGTGGGGACGTGAGATTGTGTCCTCCCGGTTCTTGGAAGATTTTTTGACAGCCGTAGCGCTTTCCTAAAGACGAGGGCTGCCGAGAAGGTTCTGATGGCTGTTCTTGAGTCGAGTAAATGACGGAGGCTTCTTCGCAGCTTCGAAGGGCCACCGCGATGGCCTTTCTTCTGCTTCGTGAGTGAAGTTGGTAACCACCGTGGCTGCGTTGACGAGTGAGCCATGGGCGTCCACCACAGCGACGCCCCTGTGCGCCTCGATTCAATATCTGGCCGCGTCAACGAAGAGACTTGCGTTTCGTTACGCTTGATGTTGTCAAGGATTGCCTTCGCCCTCGCTTTTCTCCGCCCTTCGTTGTGGGTCGGGTGTATGTGTTCTTGGTATGGATCAACGATTATGACCTCTTGGCATTTGTGCATAGTTGCCACCTCTCTGGTGGCATGAAGAGGGGTCTATGTCTGCTTCTAGAATATCTCGATGCCCCTTTGTGAGTGAGAGCCGATAATTTGGGTGGTTCGCTGTGCTTCAAAGAGTTCTGTTGCCGTGTTGTGTAGCCCCAATTGGAGGAGTCGTTCCGTGCTAGTGTTTCTAGGGAGGCTTAGGACCTTTTCAATCCTGTTCTGATTAGTGTGTCGACTTTGTTCAGGCTCCGTCTTCTTCCATTTGACGAAGGGGGCGGCGTACGTTACGTGGCTGATGAGGAAGGCGTGAAATGCTTTCGTGAGGTTGTCCTCTTTCAGTCCGTCCCTTTTGCTGGCGACCGTGATATGACCCTGGTGAAGTTGTGGGTGCTCTTTGTGATGCGTTTAGTGCCTCCGCGTTGTCATTGCTGTAAGCCCCAATGACCATGCCCAGACGTAAATTGTGTTACACCTGGGGATGTTTCCTCCGTCCCTGGTGTGTAGGTGAACGGGGAGGCAGCTAGGGCTATTTCTGCATGGGGCCTTGTTTGCACAGGAGGAGCTCTGATTTGCTGGGGAGAGCTTCAGTCCCGTGTTTGTAAGGAAAGCTTCCGTGGTGTCCAGCGCTTGCTGTAGGTTCGGCTCCAGAGTGCATAGCGGGCCGCTCGTGGACCAAATGGTGATGTCGTCGCGTAAATCGCGTGCCCTACCCCCGGACTTTCGAGAGTTGTTTGCGAGAACGTGCATTGCG